>NC_083472.1:1335000-1345000 GCF_030014155.1 Tachysurus vachellii | reverse complement strand
GATTGACTCTGAATTTGACTCAATATTCGATTCAGTATTTGACTCACTGATTTTAGCCCAATGATTTTTTTGGTAAACAAATGTCTCAAAAACTGCTTGAAATGATACGTGTATATATATATATATATATATATATATCTTTCATGGGGTCACAAGGCGTAAAATATAAATATATATATTAGGTACATGAGAATGTTTTGTTGTAACGTTCCTCATTAAATGAAATTAAACTAACTTCTAGATTTAAGTTCACGACCCTTTGTTCATGAATCTTTTATTTTTAATTCAGTGAATTTTATTACAAGTCATTTGCATATTCTAAATATTAACATAACTTTTATTCTTAAATGTGAATATAATGAACTTTCATGTGTATATTAACATATCTGTTTAATTCAATTCTGTATTTATGAGGATTTTTCCCTCATTACAATATTAACATAACTTTCTGACAGGAATTTTTGGTCTTAACGTGTCGACTCCGAACACGATGAACTTTCCGTAACACAAAAACGATGTAACTTTTGTACGTTGTTGTAGTTTTGTATGAACATGAATTATAAAGTAAAAGCGCTAAAACGGTTATCGTTAGCGTATCGTTAGCGTTCTCCCGCCTAGCGACCTGTGTGATGTAGGTATAAAGAACTGAACTCAGGCTGTATTTCATCCGGTGAGGAACACGTCAGCTTGTGTTTTGATGTGTTGTGATTTTCACGTCGCTCATCGTTTTCCTCTGCTATGTTTTTTTTTCGTGTTTTTAAATATACTTGTCAATTGAATCAACGTTCCCACTTGTACATACTCACACGTGTGAGAAAGCGTAAACATTTTATTTTCTCTGGAGTGATGTGTGACAATGAGAATGTAGACCTGAGAGGATCTGACAGTAATTCTCAACATGCTGTGTGTGTGTGTGTGTGTGTGTGTGTGTGTGTGTGTGTGTGTGTGTGTGTGGATAGATCTCACTCGTGGGATTTGAAATGGAATCCACAGACACACAGTGATGAGTTTTCGGTGGCATCACAACACCTTTCCTTTCTGCCGGAGCGATTTCGGGATATTAATATGACGGAACCCGTGAGATGAATTATTTATTTCTTGGCGCTGTGCTGTGTGACAGATTTGCTACGTTTGCTAAAAAAACACCAAAGTAGTGCTTCGTGTTTGATGGAAAACGGTTTATGTGGACGATCATCAATCCTAAGAAGAAGAAAAAAAACAGAAAACAAATCAAACAGCAGAACCAAACTTCACTTGACCCACTGCACCTTAATGCCCTGGCCACGTGTTTATGTTCCACACCATTACAACTCATCACTGTATGGATGACTTGTTGTTCCTCTCAGGGAACTGTTCAAGGTTCTACACAGAACCCATCACCAGGGTGTTTTTCTACACCAGTTTCCTCAGGCTTATAAAACCAGGTTTGACTTTTGGATTCAGGTTTGATTTGGAACTTTTTTGGTTCCATACATAAGAACTGTGTGTCATAACTGGGCTGAAGTTTTCAGTACAAACCCCAAACTACTCTCCTAATACCTATCAGGTTACATTCTGATAAAAAAAAACAGATCTTCAAGGGTTCTTCTTCTGCCGTCCGAGTAAAACCCATTGCTGAACTCTAATGCCCCTTTTCCACTGAGGCAGTTTGAGTGCAGGTTCGGAGCCTAATTTAGAACCAGTTCTTTCTTTTCCGACAGCCAAAGCACCGGCTCTGAACCAGGAAAAGTGGTTCTTAAGTAGCACCAAAACGTTGGTGGTCTAGACTTAAGAACCGCTTTCGTCAGGAGCTGTGGGCGGGGCTACTGGTAGCGCCTGGGGGCGGGGCTACTGTTAGCGCATTTGATAATATACCTTAAGTATAATAATGTTTAATACACTTTTACTTTACCGCAATATGATCAGTTATCAGCACACATGATAGTAAGTAGCTACATGCTAAGGCTAACTTTTTTCTGTGTTAATGATAAAATAACATTATGTACTTTCTCCATAACAACCTCCGTTTATACAGATTACATGGAGCTGCACGTACACGTTGGATTCGCCGTGTTTGGGTGTTAATGTAGGTTCACAAATCCATGAGCATTAACAGTAAAGCAACATCCGCCATTGTTGATGTGTTTGTGTTTGTCGCTGCTGCGCTAACGTTGCTGTGTAACGTGACACGTATACAGTGATGTCAGACTCGGCTCTGTGATGCTCTCTAACTGATGGAAAGGCAAACCGGTTCTTAGAAGGTTCGCCAGTGGAACCAACTTTGAACCAGCACCAGGACTAGCTCTGAACCAGCACCAGGTTCTTTCTGGTGGAAAAGGGGTATCAGAGCTGTTAATTTACTTATAACCCAGTAAAGAAGCCCATGTGGAACCCCATGATCAAGAGATGATACAATAATCCTTAACTTGTTTTTTTCTTAACACTTGTCACACTTTTTCAAAGTTCTTAAAATAAATGGTTCAGCAACAGCTCTTTAAAGGTTAATTTGATAGATCAGAGCTTATATGTTCTTCTCATATTGACATTTCGTCCAAACCCCAAAATGAACCCCTAAAAGAAAGCTTCTTAAGAATGTGTGGATTAGTGTGTGGTCCACAAACTGCAACTCATTGCTCATTATTTTGTTTCTGGAACCTCAGGAGTAGAACCTTCAGCTCTTGGATGTTGGCAGAAGGTTCTTCAAGAGTTCCTCAGCTCTTCTCATTCTTTAGGCTTCTCACAGTCTCCTCTGTGCCTGGGAATCTCGCTGTCCTGGAGCCGGACATAGAGTCTTTAAGGGTTCCCTAAGAGAGACAACATACTGGTTGATGAAGGATCGATAAATCATTCACATAGATTTCACAGAACCTGAGTGAAGCACATAAAGAGTCAGGCTGGATTTTTTTAAATTTGCATTTCAGTGAAAAATGTAATTAATGAATTACTTTTTGACCCAGACTGCACCCGAGGTTAAACTCCGCTTGTTAAATCTTTTATGAAGTGCAGATTATTCGCTTTCTGAGTTTTCCACATGCTCTGACCTCTAAATTATTCATCGCAGGCGGAGAGGAGATTTTTCCTGAATTTTTTTTTTTTTTTGCAGTTTTTCTGTTTTTGTTGTTTAATGTTTTCATGTGTAAAGAAAAGAAAGCATTAATTTACTAAATTATTAAAAAAAAAACAGAAATTATAATTCAAAATAAAATTCATATATTATTTTATAAAACTAAATCTTGAATCAATTTCAAATCTAAACAGTCGAGAAAAAGAAAAAAATAGAAATCATAACAGTAATTTAAATCATGACTCGAGATATGCATTTTAAAATAAAAAAAAAAATCTAAATTCAAAATTTATTATAAAATTTGTTAAGTTTCTTTTCCTATTTAAATATATATATCGTCGCTGTCAGACGGAATCCTCGTATCTCCAAAACCGTTATTTTTCAGGACATAAAAAAACCTTATCTGCAGTACACAGGGTTTAGTCCGCGTTGCAGTGGATTGTCTTGCGCTAAATTCCTGTCCTCAGACGAGCACCAGAAGTAGCGGGGGTCAAGATTTTTTTTTCTTTGAGCCCAGTGTTTTGAAGACATTTACCTCAGAAGACGTGTTGATTCGTTGCGACTCTTCTTGAGGAGAAATATGCCGTGAAGCTCTCACACGGAGTGAGGAAGAGGTGGACAGTTGAAGTGTCCAATGGAGTTATGAGATTTGCGCTCAAGCTATTTTCAAGACTTTAGATTGGTTAATAACTTGTAAAAATAACAGACCCACGTGGGGACTGACCAATAGCATCGATATGTGAAAAAATACGATAAACATTTTGTTTCTAAAAGGAAGAAGAAGAAAATACAGAGTTGAAATGTTCTCTATTGCTCTAAGACTCCACTGTGATCTACTGGAACTGTATCTGGAGATACATCTTCTGATCCAATACGATTAACCCCTTTTCCATTTCTTCTCATTTTTTTAAACATTCTGCTCTGTCTGAAACACTACAACAGGTAACGTCTTCCCCTGATGTGTCTGTCGAGGACACGTTACTTTGGCTTGGATCCTGAGCTTGTGTCATTTCATTTACAGCATTTAGAAGACACACTTATCCAGAGTGACTTACATCAGTGATTTTCAACCTTTTTTGAGCCGCGGCACATTTTTTACATTTACAAAATCCTTAAAATCCTGGGGCACACCATCAACCAAAATGACACAAAATGACACTCTAACACTCACTCACTCACTCATCTTCTACCGCTTATCCGAACTACCTCGGGTCACAGGGAGCCTGTGCCTATCTCAGGCGTCATCGGGCATCAAGGCAGGATACACCCTGGACGGAGTGCCAACCCATCACAGGGCACACACACACACACTATCATACACTAAGGACAATTTTCCAGAGATGACAATCAACCTACCATGCATGTCTTTGGACCGGGGGAGGAAACCGGAGTACCCAGAGGAAACCCCCGAGGCACGGGGAGAACATGCAAACTCTACACACACAAGGTGGAGGCGGGAATCGAACCCCCAACCCTGGAGGTGTGAGGAGAACGTGCTAACCACTAAGCCACCGACACTCTAACACAGTACATATAATACATATAGTTAATAATATAGTTTTTTTAATGCATTTACACTCACTTAGTGTGAAACCTGGGGCTGTTTCGATGAACACAAAATGGATATCCTGGCAGTAATGGTAGAAAGACACACACGAAGCTCTTGTTCAACAGCTCTCAGTCTCTCTCTGTTTTTAGTTTTTATCGCAGTCAAGCTTGAGAAGCTCAGCTCACACAGATATGTGGTTGAAAACGGGAGCAATGTCAAAATAGCTTTGTTGGCCAGAATGGGGAACTCCTTGGCAACAGATAACCAAAAACTGTCCAAAGGAAGATCAGCAAAGTTTAGCTTTAAACCACGATCTTGTTTCAGTTCAATGAGTTGCTCCTTTAAAGTCATGTCCTTTCCAGCAACTGATGCTGAGCTGTATGGGTCCCTAACCCAGTCAAGGCATTCTGTGAAGGCTGAAGAGAAATAAAATGACAACTTCTCCTCAAGAGTTTTCAAATGTGTGCCAATCACCTCGCACATAGCAGCAGTGTTGCCATCATGCAGTTTCTCGGTGAGTGGAAACATCTCAAGGTTGCCACGCTGCACATGTTGTTGCCAGAGCTGCAACTTTAAATGGAATCCGTTCACTTTATCAGTGCTTGTAAGCAGGTTTTCATTTCGGCTTTGCATCCGTGTGTTCAGTTCATTCAGATGATGAAATATATCAGCCAGGTATGTCAGCTTTGCACACCACTCATCACTTGCAAGCAGTTTTGAGAAATCGGACCTCATGTTTGTCAGAAAAACTTTAAGTTCCTCTCGCAGCTCATACACACGGTCCAGCACTTTGCCGCGCGACAGCCACCGGACCTCCGTGTGGAGCAATAAGACTTTATGTTCCGCTCCCATTTCCTCACACAAAGACACAAATAAGCGACATTTCAAAGGTTGCGTCTTCACAAAGTTCACTATTCTCACAACATCATCCAACACAGGAGTTAGATCTGCTGGTAAGGTCTTTGCAACGAGGGCCTCACGGTGCAAAACAATAGTGTGTAACAATAATATCTGGGTTTTTTTCTTTGACCCTACTTACGAAGCCTTTGGTGCGCCCGACCATGGCTGTGGCTCCGTCAGTGCTGACACCTATGCAGTTTTCCCACGTAAACCCGCTTTTGTTAAGATATTCCGACGTGACCCGAAATATTTTCTCTCCTGTTGATTTTTCTGGCAGTGTCTTGCAAAATAGGAAGTTTTCTATAATGGCTTCTCCATCCACAAAACGCACGTTGGCCAAGAGCTGACAATGTCCACTAATATCCATCGACTCAAGTTACAAGGCAAATTTCTTACTGATGCGCATCTTTTCTAAAACAACAGTTTCGATATCCGCAGACATGTCATCAATACGTCTGGCAATTGTGTTATCTGAGAGAGGCACTTTAGCTATCTCTTTGGCCGCGTCAGGGCCGAGCATCTCATTTACAATGGCTTTACAAGCTGTCAGTATTAATGTTTTTGCCACAGTGTGGGACTTTTTTGATTTAGTTACGAGTTCAGCAACAAGGTAGCTAGCTTTGAGGGCTCTCTCGTTTACCTTTGTGGTTTTTCTCAAAAAAATTGCCTGTTTCTCATTGTTTGTACGTAAGTTTGTACGTGGCGCTAATGGATAGCTTCTCGCCACACACCAAGCACAGCGAAGTCGGTGCCGTTGCATCCCCGGTGAAAGTGAATCCAAATGAAAGATAGCTTTTGCTGTATTGCCTCGAGCTCACCGTCTTTTATTTTTTCTTTTGTCTACCACTCATACTAGGGCCTTCATCTGGGTCATAATTTTGTCCAGGGCCCTGTTCGGCATTTGCATTTTCCCTTCTCAAAAACTTCTCTATTATTAATAGTTAATAATTAATATTAATATTACTCACTCACTCATTCATTTTCTACCACTTATCTGAACTACCTCGGGTCACGGGGAGCCTGTGCCTATCTCAGGCGTCATCGGGCATCCAGGCAGGATACACCCTGGACGTAGTGCCAACCCATCACAGGGCACACACACACACACACTCTCATTCACTCACACAATCACACACTACGGACAATTTTCCAGAGATGCCAATCAACCTACCATGCATGTCTTTGGACCGGGGGAGGAAACCGGAGTACCCGGAGGAAACCCCCGAGGCACGGGGAGAACATGCAAACTCCACACACACAAGGTGGAGGTGGGAATCGAACCCCGACCCTGGAGGTGTGAGGCGAACGTACTAACCACTAAGCCACCGTGACCCCCCATATTAATATTAATAATAATAATAATAATAATAATAATAATAATCATCATCATCATCATCATCATCACATTGTTCAACTCAGCATTCGACTTAGTGTTTGACTCAGCATTTGATTCAGTGTTTGACTTATGATATTCGACTCGGTATTTGATTCAGTATTTGATTCAGTGTTTGACTTATGATATTTGACTCGGTATTTGATTCAGTATTTGACTCAGTTTTGACCTTTTTTAAGCATTTTGCTTTAAGTCAGAAGATTGCAATTCCTGCAACTTTGTTGAGAACGAAGTTTGTTTGTTTAAAACAAGTCAGTTTAGTGCAGACTCTCAGTTCGGTCCCACTTACTTTTTTAAATTTATGTATACACTCTGAATGAACCGCTTGTGTTTTGTTGGTAAAAGTTTGACTTTCAGTTTGTAGACATGCTGATTTTTATATTTCTTATATTATATACTTATTATCCGATCAGCCAATCACGTGGGAGCAGCTCAGTGCATGAACTCCTACAGATACAGGTGAAGAGCTCCAGTTAACACTTATGACGTCGTACATCAGGTCGACGGGGAAAATCCTCATGATTACAGTGAGTTCCACCGCTCACTGTAATCAGGCTGAAACAGGAAGCTGAGGATGCAGTGGCCACAGACTCGTGTGTTTACGAGGAGAAAATTTTAGCATTTGTTTGTAGTTTGCTAACTTTTTTTTGACTAGCTACTGCACAATAGACAAATACATAGAACTATGTTTGCAGGTTACTGTGCAGTAGGAAACGTCCACGTTTCCAGCCCCTAACGGTGCACGTAGCGAGTACCCATAATGCACTGCTGCATGGAATAAAAAGGACACAAAGACACCCTTGAAAGTCAACAAGTCTTAGCACATTAGCATTGAGGCGTGTGTCTTCATTGTCTGTGTGGTGAGCCTCAGATCCTCTGTGTGTGTCAATAAGATCTGAATAAATGATGAATTAAATTATGAATGTGACTTTTTAGAAGTCATCGCTCTTCAAAGCGAGCTGAAGACGGCCGTCTCGCCGCTTTTGATCGCTCTGCATTTTTTTTATTCTTCGTCCTGTCCATCTGGCGACAGATGTTCCTGTCTGGACATGATGGTGAACTCTGTAACACTCGTCAACATGCTCGCAGATCTCGACTCGCTGTCGTGTGACGCTCAGGAAGATAAAACAAGCTCAAAGGTCATGATTCTCCAGACTTCCTGCAGCTACAGAGCAACATACTGAAATCTGAGTGATTCTGTGTGTGTGTGTGTGTGTGTGTGTGTGTGTGTGTGTGAGAGAGAGAGAGAGAGAGAGAGAGAGAGAGTGTGTGATAGTTTGTGTGTGTGTGTGTGAGAGAGAGAGAGAGAGAGAGAGAGAGAGAGAGAGAGTGAGTGTGTGAGAGTTTGCGTCCGTGTGTGTGTCTGTGTGTGTTTGTGTTTGTGAGTGTGTGTGAGAGTGTGTGAGAGTTTTTGTGTGTGTGTGAGAGAGAGTGTGTGTGTCTGTGTGTGTGTGTCTGTGTGTGTTTGAGTTTGGGAGTGTGTGTGAGAGAGAGAGATAGTGTGTGTGTGTGTCTGTGTTTGTGAGTGTGGGTGTGTGTGTGAGGGAGAGTTTGTGTGTGCATGTGTCTGTGTGCTGCGAGAGAGAGAGTGTGTGTCTGTGTGTGTGTCTCTGTGTATATGTGTTTGAGTTTGTGAGTGTGTGTGTGTGTGTGTGTCTGAGAGAGAGAGAGAGTTTGTGTGTGTGCGTGTGTTAGTGTGTGAGAAGTTTGTGTGTGAGTGTGTGTATCTGAGAGTGTGTGAGAGTTTGTGTGTGTGTGGGTCTGAGAGTGTGTGAGAGTTTGTGTGTGTGTGTGTGTTTGTGTGTGAGAGAGTTTGTGTGTGAGTGTGCGTGTGAGAGTTTGTGTGTGTGTTTGCATCTGAGAGTGTGTGAGAGTTTATGTGTGTTTGTGTGTGAGAAAGTTTGTGTGTGCATTTAAGAGTGTGTGAGAGTTTGTGCGTGAGAGAGAGAGAGGGAGAGAGAGAAAGAGAGAGAGAGAGAGAGCATGTGAGTGTGTGAGTGACTTTCTTTCTCTCTTTTTATCTGTTCTTTCAGTTCTATGCTAAGAGCTCTGTATGTTACCACTTCTATATAATCCATCACTATTTAGCCTCATGCTAGTTTAGTACTTTGTAGAGTTACAGCTTTACACTAGTTATTTACCAGCTGCTCACTGGGGCTAATATTTTAGCCCCTTATTAGGTTTGTATCATATTGTGTAGCTGTTAATGTCAGAGCTCTTAATGATGCAGTTAGCGCTTGAGGAGCCTTCTGTTTTGTTAGCTAGTAGGAAGCTTGTGATGTAAATAAAGCTAATCATCTGTGTCATAAATATGTTAATACATTTTACTACATATGGAATGATTTATTTTCATATGAGTTAGAGATTAATAAAGAAATAAAGATGGCTGTGTGGCTTTTCTGGCATTTTGATGTGTGCTCTCTGTACCGTGTTAATTAGCATCTTCAAGGCATCGTGTGATTAAAAATAAATGTGTTGCAGCCGCGGCTAAGTGGAAAGTTTGTCTGTTAATTGGTCTCACTGCTATGCAAATGTAAGAAGGAAAAGGCCTCGAAACTTTTGATCATTTTTACAAACATTTCTCTAATTATACAGATTTGCCTTTTGATGAATACATATATAAAAGTGTTCGCTGATTTATCGTCTCACTTCATTTCAAAGTCCACACGGAGACAGAGGAGAAGGAGCAGGGAAAAAGTCCGAAACATTAATAAGTGCTGCGCAATGAAATTTCCCATCAGCCACTGCACCAGTCATAGCAACAGGAGAGAAGGTCTGAGTAAGTGGGTGCATGAGAGAGTGACAGAGTGAGTGAGTGACAGAGAGAGAGAGAGAGAGAGAGAGAGAGAGAGAGAGAGAGTGAGTTACAGAATAATTGTGTGAGTGAGTGAAAGAGTGAGTGAGAGTGAGTGACTGAGTGCATGAAAGTGAGTGAGAGTGAGAGAGAGAGTAATTGAGTGAGTGGGTGAGTGAGTGAGTGAGTGAGTGAGAGTAAGAGAGTGAGTGAGTGAGTGAGTGAGTGAGTGAGTGAGAGTAAGAGAGTGAGTGCGTGAGTGAGAGTGAGTGAGAGTAAGTGAGAGTAAGAGAGAGTTAGAGAGTGAGTGAGTGAGTGAGT
>NC_083472.1:1310000-1330000 GCF_030014155.1 Tachysurus vachellii | reverse complement strand
AGTGTTTACAGGGGTGTTTAGTGTATAGAGAGGTGTTTAGTGTTTACAGAGATGTTTAGTGTTTACAGGGGTGTTTAGTGTATAGAGAGGTGTTTAGTGTTTACAGAGATGTTTAGTGTTTACAGAGGTGTTCAGTGTTTAGAGAGGTGTTTAGTGTTTACAGAGATGTTTAGTGTTTACAGGGGTGTTTAGTGTATACAGAGGTGTTTAGTGTTTACAGAGATGTTTAGTGTTTACAGGGGTGTTTAGTGTATAGAGAGGTGTTTAGTGTTTACAGAGATGTTTAGTGTTTAGTGTATAGAGAGGTGTTTAGTGTTTACAGGGGTGTTTAGTGTATAGAGAGGTGTTTAGTGTTTACAGAGATGTTTAGTGTTTACAGGGGTGTTTAGTGTATAGAGAGGTGTTTAGTGTATAGAGAGGTGTTTAGTGTTTACAGAGATGTTTAGTGTTTACAGGGGTGTTTAGTGTATAGAGAGGTGTTTAGTGTATAGAGAGGTGGTTAGTGTTTACAGAGATGTTTAGTGTTTACAGTGGTGTTTAGTGTAGAGAGATGTGTAGTGTTTACAGAGGTGTTTAGTGTTTACAGAGGTGTTTAATGTTTACAGAGGTGTTTAGTGTTTACAGAGGTGTTTAGTGTATAGAGAGGTGTTTAGTGTTTACAGAGGTGTTTAGTGTTTACAGAGGTGTTCAGTGTATAGAGAGGTGTTTACAGAGACACGTCCAATGTATTTCTGCTACGGCTAAACACCATTAAAAAAATCTATATAAAACGTAGAAGAAACTGAAACTTCTGTTTCATCAGACAGCAATTCTGTTTACAGGGGTGTTTAGTGTATAGAGAGGTGTTTAGTGTATAGAGAGGTGTTTAGTGTTTACAGAGATGTTTAGTGTTTACAGTGGTGTTTAGTGTAGAGAGATGTGTAGTGTTTACAGAGGTGTTTAGTGTTTACAGAGGTGTTTAATGTTTACAGAGGTGTTTAGTGTTTACAGAGGTGTTTAGTGTATAGAGAGGTGTTTAGTGTTTACAGAGGTGTTTAGTGTTTACAGAGGTGTTCAGTGTATAGAGAGGTGTTTAGTGTTTACAGAGGTGTTTAGTGTATAGAGAGGTGTTTAGTGTTGACAGAGGTGTTTAGTGTTTACAGAGGTGTTTAGTGTATAGAGAGGTGTTTATTGTATAGAGAGGTGTTTAGTGTTTACAGAGACACGTCCAATGTATTTCTGCTACGGCTAAACACCATTAAAAAAATCTATATAAAACGTAGAAGAAACTGAAACTTCTGTTTCATCAGACAGCAATTCTACAGAATTAAGAGAAACGTCTTTAAAAAACGATCAAAGATTTCTGCTGTTTTCTTTTTAAATTCATGCATCAGTGACAGCGCTTAATGAATAAAATCCTCACTGATCACACGTAGCCATGGCAATGCAAATTAACACACACACACACCCACACACACACACACACACACACACACACACACGCACACACACACCCTTTCCTGATCAGATCACAGAGGATTTCAGCAGAACATAGACAGTTTAACCCAAAACGCAACACTACTGAATCCTGCACTCTGATTGGTCAGAAAGAGTTCATTAATTCTCTACAGCAGCTCTTACAGACAGCTACAGCGAGTGGATGGAAAAAAAAACTTCTCTTCCTGTTCTATCAGATCTCTTGCTGAGCGAGTTAACAGGAGTTTTAAACCATTCCTGAAAGACGACTTGCTGCATGGCTGTGAAACATGATGTTATGATATCATATGAAATATGATAGGAACGATATTTCTCCATCCGCGAGGGAACGTGTGCAGAGCACTCAGACACTCAGAACAAAACCTGAGCAGAAAACAGTGTCAGAGGTCTGTGACGGTCTCTCCATCTCAATTGTGTTTGTTTGTTTAGTTTAGTTTCAGACAGGGTGTGAAATCTAAGCCCGTGTTGATTTCTCATTCAGCTGCATGTGAATTTAAATCCAGAAAGACATTTAAAATCAGACAGATATTAAAAATACATCAAAAGAGGTTTTTAGGGTGAACGCTGGTCTCAGTCTCAGAGGCCACACCCACACACACCGCTGGCTGACCGTCTGCTGCATACGGGACACAAAATTAGAAACGCTTCAGGAGTTTGGAGGTTGTCATCGGATTGGTTGGATTGGACAGGATTTTCTGGAGACTTGTTTGTGTGTCACATGTTTTAATGTTCCACCCGTAAACAAGAGAGGTGTTTAGTGTTTACAGAGGTGTTTAGTGTTGACAGAGGAGTTTAGTGTTTACAGAGGTGTTCAGTGTATAGAGAGGTGTTTAGTGTTTACAGAGGTGTTCAGTGTATAGAGAGGTGTTTAGTGTTTACAGAGGTGTTCAGTGTATAGAGAGGTGTTTAGTGTTTACAGAGATGTTTAGTGTATAGAGATGTGTTTAGTGTTTACAGAGGTGTTCAGTGTATAGAGAGGTGTTTAGTGTTTACAGAGGTGTTCATTGTTTACAGAGGTGTTCAGTGCATAGAGAGGTGTTTAGTGTTTACAGAGGTGTTCAGTGTATAGAGAGGTGTTTAGTGTTTACAGAGGTGTTTAGTGCATAGAGAGGTGTTTAGTGTTTACAGAGGTGTTCAGTGTATAGAGAGGTGTTTAGTGTTTACAGAAGTGTTTAGTGCATAGAGAAGTGTTTAGTGTTTACAGAGGTGTTCAGTGTATAGAGAGGTGTTTAGTGTTTACAGAGGTGTTCAGTGTATAGAGAGGTGTTTAGTGTTTACAGAGATGTTTAGTGTTTACAGAGGTGTTCAGTGTATAGAGAGGTGTTTAGTGTTTACAGAGGTGTTCAGTGTATAGAGAGGTGTTTAGTGTTTACAGAGATGTTTAGTGTATAGAGAGGTGTTTAGTGTATAGAGAGGTGTTTAGTGTTTACAGAGGTGTTTAGTGTTGACAGAGGTGTTTGGTGTTTACAGAGGTGTTTAGTGTTTAGAGAGGTGTTTAGTGTATAGAGAGGTGTTTAGTGTTTACAGAGGTGTTTAGTGTTGACAGAGGTGTTTGGTGTTTACAGAGGTGTTTAGTGTATAGAGAGGTGTTTAGTGTATAGAGAGGTGTTTGGTGTTTACAGAGGTGTTTAGTGTTTAGAGAGGTGTTTAGTGTATAGAGAGGTGTTTAGTGTTTACAGAGGTGTTCAGTGTTGACAGAGGTGTTTAGTGTTTACAGAGGTGTTTAGTGTATAGAGAGGTGTTTAGTGTATAGAGAGGTGTTTAGTGTTGACAGAGGTGTTTGGTGTTTACAGAGGTGTTTAGTTTTTAGAGAGGTGTTTAGTGTATAGAGAGGTGTTTAGTGTTTACAGAGGTGTTCAGTGTTGACAGAGGTGTTTAGTGTTTACAGAGGTGTTTAGTGTATAGAGAGGTGTTTAGTGTATAGAGAGGTGTTTAGTGTTTAGTGAGGTGTTTAAAAAACACGTAAACAAAGCCGTCGTGACTCTCTACATCCTCACGGAAGAAGGTAGTCGTCGTGTTTATACCTGTGACAATAAGTGCTTACGAGGTTCAGTTAACGTTGAACTTTCCAATTGATGTTGAACTTGATGTGGGATGTGGTAGCTCAGTGGTTAAGGTGTTCGACTACTGATCGGAAGGTCACTGGCTCGAATCCCAGGTCCACCAAGTTGCCACTGCAGGGCCCCTGAGCAAGGCCCTTAACCCTTAATTGCTCAGGTGTATAATATGAAAAACGTAAGTCACTCTGGATAAGAGTGTCTGCTAAATGCTGTAAATGTAAGTTCACGGCTCAGAGACAAATTTCTTAAATATTTAAATATTGGATGAGTGAAAACCATGTTTAATGCTCCTCATTGACTTCTCCTGAGTAACATCTACATGTCAGTTAGCTTTGTGTGGTCCACGTCTTCATCCTGGTCGCCCCGCCCCTTGAGCACATGAAGCATCCAAAAGCCTTGGAGCGAACTCAAACCGCTAAAAAAGAAGATCAATAACTCAGTGTACAGAAGAAACAGTGTAAAAGGTGCAGGGTACAATGTTCTGCTGTGTTTGATGATGAAAGCTGATGAAAGTGATGGACAAACATGTCCTGCAGGGCTGATTTTCTGCACAAGCGCAGGCTCAGTCACATCAGGGTGCAGATCATCCACTCGCGGTGCAGCCGTGCAGGACTTCAGCTTCATTTTAGCTAAAGAGAGAAAAAGTAAATCAAAGTCTCAGTGGTGGAGAAAAGCAATAACAGCCACTGACCTGCAAGCTGAATAGTTATTAGACTCAGCAACACGCTAACCCAGAGTTTTAAACAGAAAGACATTAGCATGAGCACAGTAAAACACTTTAATCCACAGAGGAAGCCTTAAACATTAAGACTGAACAGGTCATTTATCCATAGGAAAGAGCTTGGGGTGCGTTTACTTTTAGTCACTGTATGTGGTTTATGGGGAATTTAGCAAAAATTGTCACAGCTACCACCTAACAACACCCTAGCAACTAGCTGGACAATGATGGTACCCTAATAACACCCTAGCAAACGACTAGCTACAGTACAAGCATGCAGGATCATGCTAGGATCTTACTGAAACTTTCTAGAATCAACAACAGGGACTCCACAATAGGTCATGTAGCAACCAGCTGACTTTCCTTAGCAACCACCTACTGTAGCTACACCATGACGTACAACCAAGTGGTTTAACATTGTAAAACACCTAGCAACCTCTAAAATATGCTAGCAACATTTTCTTAGCGTTTAGCCTTTTAAGCCTTCAATGATCTGAACTGAACTGATCATAGTAACCACCTAGCAACACCATGGAGTATCATAGCAACAATGTAGCATTTTAACCCTTTAACATTTAAAGATGTTTCTGTCGGGATCCAGCCCGGACTTTGGCCATGTGCATTTGTTTTGTTCTGTGTCACATGTCTGCGCCACCCTTGTTTTTCCTCCCGCCTCTGCACACCTGTTCCTAATGCGGCAGCACGGAATCCTTGTTATCGTTTGTCATGTCGTTTGTGTACGTTGCCTTCAGCTCGGCTGTGGACGTCGCTCTGCCCTTCTGCTTAGCTGTGGACGTCTCTCTGCCCTTCTGCTCGGCTGTGGACGTCGCTCTGGCCTTCAGCTCGGCTGTGGACGTCGCTCTGGCCTTCAGCTCGGCTGTGGACGTCGCTCTGCCCTTCATCTCGGCTGTGGACGTCTCTCTGCCCTTCTGCTCGGCTGTGGACGTCACTCTGCCCTTCAGCTCGGCTGTGGACGTCGCTCTGCCCTTCAGCTTGGCTGTGGACGTTGCTCTGCCCTTCTGCTCGGCTGTGGACGTTGCTCGGCCCTTCAGCTCAGCTGTGGATGTCGCTTGGCCTTTCTGCTCAGCTGTGGACGTCGCTCTGCCCTTTTGTTCGGGTGTGGACGTCGCTCTGCCCTTCTGCTCGGCTGTGGACATCTCTTGGCCCTTCAGCTCGGCTGTGGATGTTGCTCAACCCTTCTGCCTGGCTGTGGACGTCGCTCTGCCCTTCTGCGCAGCTGTGGATGTTGCTCGGCCCTTAAGCTTGGCTGTGGACGTTGCTCGGGCCTACTGCATGGGTGTGGAGGTTGTTCGGCCCTCTCTGGCTGTGCCTCCATGTGCCTTGCTCTCCTGACCTGCCTCACCATGTGCCTTGCTCCAACCACCTGCCTCGGGACTGTGGTCCCCTCGGATGTGGTTTGATACGGGATTGGTGCGTCGGGAGCCACACCTCCATAGGGGGGTACTGTCAGGATCCAGCCCGAACTTTGGCCATGTGTGTTTGTTTTGTTCTGTGTCACATGTTTGCCCCGCCCTTGTTTTTCCTTCCGCCTCTGCACACCTGTTTGTCGTCTTTGTCATGTCATTTGCCGAGTCCTTGTCCCTTTTTGTGTTTTTTAAGTTAATAAATCCGTTTATTTTTATGCTATCCTGCATTTGGGTCTGTTTTTATCCCTGCATCGCTGACAGTTTCAGTATTTAACATTCAGCCTTTTAAACTTTACACACACACAAATAAACATATTCTCCTTAATCACTTCTGACCAATCAGAGTCCAGATCTCAGCAGCTCTGTGGTATGAAACGTTACATCATTTTCTAAAATTCTGCAAATGTGCCTAGCATCAGCGCTATCAGTGCTTTTTTGCTAATGTTCGGACTTTTTGCTAAAGTTCACATTTTCCTTCCTGAAATCTGTCCGTGTCATGGTGAAGAGTTCATCACAGAAATAAAGCCACATCTAACGGAGTCCGGGGCGCAAAGTGGGAGGTTCAGGGGTTCGCTTTTAATATTAGCATCTTAATATTTAATCATTCCTTGCTGCGATTTGAGCTGCAGGGGGAAAAACAGAGATCTCCGACTCCTGCCATGCCTTTGAGTGATTGTAGACGAGGCAACCAGCCAGGATGGCGGAGGCTTCGTTTCAGACTGAAGAATTACATTTAAATTATAAAAAAAAAAAACAGGATGAAGCCCCGCAGTCTTCGCTTCAGGACACAGAAGTCAAAGGGAATTAGTTAAAGTCTCAGAGCGTAATTTAAAACAGAGTAGCATTGAAGCCTGGGAAGGGAAAGCTGCAGATATTTTAGCTTTACTTTAGCTCTACGTGTTAGAGGCTAATTCTTATGCTAGTGTGGCGAGTGTAATGTTGTTACACTAGATTATTTAAATTATTATTAATTATTTGCGTTAAAAACAAGGCTTTTATTTTAAAATTCTTTTCAGAAGCAATTGTCTAGTGATGAATGGTCATGTGACCACAAGCAAAATGTTATTTTTTTTATTTCTTTTTCTACAAATATCATTTTTATTTATTTATTGGTTTTGTTTCCTCTTTTTCTTTTGAAAACATTAACCCTTAAAAAGAATGGTTATTAAGAATTGTTCAAGTTGTTATGTGTAAACATGAGGGTGGAGCTGACGTAACTTCCGGTGTACGCTCTCTTTCGCGGGATTTCAATGCGATGAGAGGTATGTTTTATCGGCTTCTCAAAAAAAGTGTTCAAAATCATTTAATTACTTACTAGTTTTGGGTTTTCTACACAAAGTGATCTTTAGTAAATTTTTTTAAGACATTATTAATCCAAGTTCTGAATATTGAAAAAGGATGTTTAATGTAAAGTGAATTCACGTAATGGCCGCCATTACACGTGTAGTAGGCTGCTGAAATTTATTACATGATGCACACTTAAATTTATACACTCATTACTGTAATGATCCGAGAGATTTATACGTATATAAATGTATCTGTAATGATTGACAGGCACTTCTAGAACAGACGTAATCCTGTTACTGCCTGATGATGCCTGTTATGTGTAATGCAGGTATGTAAATGGATCATTTCAGTGTTGGTTCCTGTTCTTAGATTTTCTTCCTCATATTACAATTGTATGTGGTTGATTATTTTATGTTTTAATGTTTTGCTCTTTCGCGGGTTTTCAATGCGATGAGAGGCACTTCTAGAACAGACGTAATCCTGTTACTGCCTGATGATGCCTGTTATGTGTAATGCAGATGAGAGATCCTGAGAAGCCACAAGTAAACCATTTGACAACTGCATCATGGTGTGAAGTCTCTTTCATTCTAAAAATACACAACGCAGAAGAAAATCCACTACAAAATGGTGCCGTGACCCGGCGTTTGGTTTGCTGATAGCTGACCGCCTGGGATGCTGAAAGTGTGACCATCTTTCCTGGGATTGCGGTGACATCGTTGATTTGCGTGACTGGAACGACTCATCTGTGACTGGTTTGGACTCTGACATATTTATCTTTTGAAAGGACAACTGTTATTTTTTATTTCCAAGTACGGACATTTGTCTTTAAGGACTTTTGATTTGAGGTCAAATCTTATTTTTTTTGTGTGTTGGTGAAAATTGAGTGAATTAGTTATGACTGATGAAAGTTTCACATTTGAACACAGCATGATAGCTGGTAGAGGTAGGGGTGCTTTACTAACCACACCTGACAGAGGTTTTCAGTTAATGGGTCCTCAGTACACAAGCACTGGGAGGGGTGAAATGCTGAGATTGTTAAGTGCTAGACCTGACATAAGCTGTGGTCCAACAACAAAACCTGGCAACCCAGAGTGTACCAATAATGAATCAGGACTCTCAGATGACATGAGTAACCTCATTAGACACATTGGATCTGAAATTGGTGAAGCTATCAGGGACAGTTTGTTGCAGACTAGACGTTCAGGTATGTCGTCTAGTGGTTGTTTTGGAGGAAACAGTACCGTTTCTGACCCTAAGATGCCAAATGCAACCATTATTGATGCTTCTAAGTTAAACTTAGTAGTAAAGTCAGAGATAACTGCACCTCCTTATTATCGTGGAGATGGTACAGATAAGTGTTCCATGTTGGAGTGGGAAGAACTGATGCGAGTGTACTTAAACATAAAGGAAGTGGTAGAATCAGAAAGGGTTGAAGAAGTAATGAATAGACTAATGGGGAGGGCCAGGGACATTATAAAGGTCTGGCTGAGCAACAGAATAGTAACTCCCACTGTAGATGCTGTGTTCACAGTATTGAGACACCATTTTAGCGATTCCAGTAGCTCTGGAATGCCTTTAGCCGATTTCTATTCTGTGAAACCGTATTCAAATGAGAGCCCACTGGATTATTGGTTAAGGTTGAACAAAGCAGCTGAGGTGGCTGAGCGAAGCCTTAGAGAGGAAGGCAGAACCTTGGAAAATCGAAGCAGAGAACTGGCTGTCATGTTTATTCGTCACTGTCCTGATAGGGAACTGTCTATTGTATTCAAAAGCAAACCTACACAGTCGTGGACAGCTTCTGAGGTCCAAGAGAGATTAGATGAGATGCTTAGGGAACGGAAAGCGACAAAGAGGGTTGCGTGTCAACAAACAGCCAGGGTTCTGGAGCCCATTGATGATCCAACTTCTCTGCCTCCTCATAGGTCAGAAACAGCCACACCAGCAACCGATAACACTTTAGACAAAGTTCTGACCATGCTAGAAAAGACTCTTGTGTGCAATGCTCAAACTGTGCGTGGTGGTTGGCCTAAGAATTCTAACAAACAGAGCCGTGAATGTAAAGTTTGTAACAGCAAAGACCATAGTACTACTACTCACTGCAGGATGTATAATCTCTGCTTTAAGTGTTTTTCTTCTGGACATATGAGCTTTAACTGTGAGAAAACTATGCCCAGGGAAAGCGCTGGCAGACAAGATGATGTCGCGTCTCAGGGAAACTAGAGAGCCTCCGTTGGGGGGAGGGCAATGTGGGGCAAAATGATGGTTCCTCCTTGGACGCTGATGTTGAATCGGTTTATTCATTTTATTGTGAGAGTGTAAGCAAAGATAAAACTGTGATTTTTCAAAATATTATTCAGTCAATGCAGAATGACAGTCTGTTTTACACCAGTGTTTTGGTACAGGACAAGGTTTGTCTTCAGGGAATGCTGGACAGTGGTTCTATGGCGACTACTTTGAGTGCCAGTGTGGTGCCTCAACTGAGAAAAGCTGGAGTCCTGGATCAGGAGTTGTTTCCCCCATCAGACATTGTCCTGGTTGGGTGTGGTGGGAAGCAGACTAGTCCTGCAGGTATGTATGATCTGAAACTTGAGGTGTATGGTTTCAGTTTTAGTGTACCAGTCCTTATTGTGAGTGGACAAATAGGCCAGCTTATTATTGGTACTAATGTGCTGAAACCTCTGATCAGGGAGATGAAATCAAATGAGGGATTTTGGAGAGTTCTAGATAAACCGGACCAATCAAATCAGAGTGAAAACTGTCAGTTTCTGCGTATGCTTTCGTGTGTCGAGAGGTGGAGGGGTAGTACTATCCCAGACAAAGTTGGTACTTTAAAGTCTAAGTCTGCCGTGGTTTTGCGGCCAATGAGCGAACACCTTGTCTGGGGTCGGCTGCCACCAGGGCTGAAACTCTCAGTGGGCAGCACGGTCGTAATTGAACCTAGTACTTCTCGCTGTGTCCACCGTAATGTGCTTGTCGGTAGAGTAATCTCTCCCTTATGGGGCGACGGTTGGCTTCCGGTAAAAATGATAAACCCGACGAACTCAGAAATTGTGCTGCGCAAAAATGCGAAATTGGCTGATGTCTACCCGTGCATTGCTATGGAAGATTTTGATCATGTGCAAGGACAACGGGTTTTCCAGAATGTAGCCATGAACAGCGGTAGTTCTTGTGGTAGCTTATCAGCGAAGAGCTCAGTGTCTGGTGCTAATCACTTCAATGACATTAGTTTGGATGAGCTGGGCCTAAAAGACTTAAATTTAAATGACTGTGAGGTGTCGCCTTTTTGGAGAAGCAAGCTCATTGATCTGATAAAGAAATATGAGTGTGTTTTCTCTAGGCATTCGCTGGATTGCGGTGAAGCGAAGGGGTTTTGTCACCGCATTCAGTTGACCGATGACAAGCCTTTCCGGTTACCGTATCGCAGAGTTTCCCCAGCTCACTATCAAAAGTTGAGAGAGACGCTCGATGAGATGGAACAGATGGAGATAATCAGGAAATCGACCAGTGAGTTTGCGTCACCGTTAGTGTTGGTCTGGAAAAAGAACGGTGATTTACGGTTGTGCACTGACTTTCGGTGGCTTAACGCTCGTACGGTGAAGGACGCACATCCTCTCCCTCACCAAGCAGATGTTCTAGCGGCGTTGGGGGGGAATACCTTATTTTGTACCATGGATTTAACATCAGGGTACTACAACATTCCTTTACATGAGGAGGATAAGAAATTTACAGCTTTCAGTTCTCCCCTAGGTTTACATGAGTACAACCGTTTGCCGCAAGGGCTCTGCAACAGTCCTGCTACATTCATGAGAATGATGTTGACTGTTTTCGGTGATCAAAATTTCACGAGTTTGCTCTGTTACCTAGATGATCTGTTAGTTTTTGGTAAGACAGAGGAAGAGAGTTTAGAGAGACTGGAGTTGGTGTTTCAACGTCTTCGAGATCACAACTTGAAACTTTCACCCTCCAAGTGTAGGTTTTTGCGTAGATCAGTCAAATTCTTGGGTCACATTATTTCACAGGACGGAGTGGCTAGTGATCCTACGAAGGTAGAGGCTATTGTAAATGTGTCCGAGAGAGACTTGATGGAAGTTGATGGTGTTACCCCGTCTGTGGGAAAAATCAGGTCATTTCTGGGCATGGTTGTGTACTATCAACATTTCATTGAAAATTGTTCCATGATTGCAAAGCCTCTCTTTCAGTTAATGACCGGTCAGAAGAGACCTAGAAAAGGGAGGGGTGCGAGAAAAAGGTTGGGAGCGGTCCGGAAACTCACTCCTAATGACTGGACTGAGGAATGCAGAGGCGCGTTCAAGAATCTCAAGACTGTGCTGGTAGATCAGGTCCTACTTGCTCACCCTGACTTTTCAAAACCATTTTTACTGTCAGTAGATGCTTCAACGAGTGGACTTGGGGCTGTACTATCTCAGGTTCAGGAGGGTCATGCGGTTGCAAGGCCAATTGTCTTTGCATCAAAGTCGCTTAATCATGCTCAGTCTAAGTATCCGGCTCATAGGCTCGAATTTTTGGCTATGAAATGGGCCATTTGCGATAAATTCAGTCATTGGCTTCGCGGGCACAGGTTTACGGTTTGGACGGATAACAACCCGCTCAAGTATATCTTGACCAAGCCGAGGCTTGATGCCTGCGAACAGAGATGGGTTGCGAAACTGGCCCCTTATGAATTTGACATAACATACATACCCGGATCGAAAAACGTTGTAGCCGATGCGTTGAGTAGGGAGCCTTTTGCTGCTTCCAGGATTTTGCACAGGCTGACCAGAACACCATATGACATCTTGAGGCATGAAGCTGAGACCCTTGAGGTTGAGCAGGTGCAGGGTATGTTTCACTTGTCTTGCGACTGTGCGGAGGAGGAGGTTGTTGTGGACATGTCTGGGTCACAGAAGTGTTGTGAAGTGACTAACCTGGTTCAGAGTTTTGCTCCAGGGAGAGTGTCCTGTGAGGAGAGGTCAGCTGTATTCCTTTCTCATCGTCACTGGGAGGAAGGTGCGGCAGCTAGAGCAGTCGCATATGTTCAACATTTGAAGGGGTTGGAGGATGAGGCACAGTGCCCACTCAACAATCTTACCCACAATGAGCTGCTCGAAAAGCAATGTCATGATCCAGTGATTAGTAGAGTGAGATTCTTTGTGGAGCGAGCTAGACGTCCCTCTAGGAGAGAGAAGGTTCACGAGTCGAAAGAAACTGTACGGATACTCAGACAGTGGGGCTTTATACTTTATACTTTACCGTGTGTCTAAGAATCCTGTGACCAAGAATAAATCTTACCAGTTTGTTGTGCCTGCAGCTTTAAAGTATTTGGTCCTAAAAGGGGTGCATGATGACGCTGGTCATCAGGGCCAGCACCGCACTCTTTGGCTTGCGAGGCAGAGATTCTACTGGAACTCTATGGAGAAAGACGTGAAACTGTATGTGTCACAATGCAAGAGATGTGTATTAAGCAAAACTCCTGAGCCGCAGGCTAGAGCACCACTTGTATCCATAATGACGACAGCACCACTAGAGTTGGTTTGTATCGATTTCTGGACAGCTGAAGATGTCAATAACAAGTCAGTTGATGTGCTGGTAATAACCGACCACTTCACAAAGCTTGCATGTGCGTATGTTTGCCCAAATCAAACTGCGAAGTCTGTTGCCCGTGTTCTGTGGAACAACTTCTTTTGTGTATACGGTTTCCCAGCCCGAATCCATTCTGACCAGGGTGCAAACTTTGAAAGCTCGCTGATTGCAGAAATGTTGAATTTGTCAGGTGTCTCCAAATCTCACACCACTCCTTACCACCCTATGGGTAATGGTCAGACTGAAAGGTTCAATCGTACTCTTGGTGACATGATAAGGTCCTTGCCTCCAAGGTCTAAGGCTAATTGGCCTCAGATGTTGAACACACTCACCTTTTCATACAATTGTACCAGGCATGAGACTACTGGTTACCCACCATTCTTTTTGATGTTTGGTCGTACCCTGAGATTGCCAGTAGATGTTCTGTTTGAGAGTGTAATCTTGGATGGAGGGACTGTTGACGTGAGTAAATATGTCCAGTCGCTGGGGAAGGATTTAAGGGAGGCAATGTCACTTGCACAGCAAAATGCATGTCAGCAGCGAAACAAACAGGCTGAACATTATGATCGTAAATGCAAGGGTCATGCATTAGAGTTGGGTGATAGAGTTCTTCTGGCAAACAAAGGGGAAAAAGGAAAAAGAAAATTAGCAGATCGTTGGGAGAGCACGGTGTACATTGTTGTGAGTAAGAACTGTTCTTTGAATACATACAAGATTCGCCACCCGGTTAATGGTCGTGTCAGAACTGTACATCAGAACCTGCTGATGCCTGTAAATTTTTTACCATTGCCTGCTTGGGGGGATTCAGTAAATTCAGACTGTGACTTGAGTTTAATTTGTGCTTCATCAAGTGCTGACCTCCAGAAGAGTGACACTATAGACAGAACTTCTCAATGGATTGCTGACTTGGGTGTAGTTGCAGGGAGGGAGAATGATGCATTGAGTGATGATGTGATTCACAGTAGTGAACATGAGACTTGTAACCTCGAAGTGGGGCAACACACTGAACAGGTTGAAGGGGTAGAGTGTCAAGACGTTTCTGAAAGCATGTCCAGTACTTCAGTGTCTGCGTACATTGCATCAAATGATGAGACATCGCTTATGTCAGATGTACCGAATGTAGACTCTGTATCCCAAACCGTCGCTCCTACAGTAGATCATGTCTGTGATGTTTCTGCTGTTGTTAGAGAGATACCTGTGGGTTCATCCCAAGATTCTACACAGTCTTGTCACAACGTAAGAGACTCTGGTGAACAGCAGGGACCAAGGACAAGATTTGGTAGATTGATTAAGCCTGTGCGTAGACTGATACAAACAATGTCAACTCAAAGAGTTTGTCCTGCTCTGGAAGTTTAATTTTTTTTAATGTATTTCTTTTGTTGTTTCTGAGGGTGTTTGAATAGGCCTCTGTTTATGTGATGGGTGAAGTAACCTTCCATGGTTCGCAACTCATGAGTTTGCTTAAGAAACTAAGCATGCTGAGTGACTATTAGTGTATGTCGTTATTGAAACTGTGTATATGGCATGGTTTTTCAAATGATAGATTGGGGATTAGCTACCCTTGGTCTATCTAAATCTTTAATGGGATAGCTTCAAAGCTGTACAACCTACGGTGGGTTATGGGTAATGACTACGCTGGTATGTCGATGTTGGGTTGACCAATAATCTAGTATAAAACAGTGGGGGTGAATGTGGCGAGTGTAATGTTGTTACACTAGATTATTTAAATTATTATTAATTATCTGCGCTAAAAACAAGGCTTTTATTTTAAAATTCTTTTCAGAAGCAATTGCCTAGTGATGAATGGTCATGTGACCACAAGCAAAATGTTATTTTTTTTATTTCTTTTTCTACAAATATAATTTTTATTTATTTATTGGTTTTGTTTCCTCTTTTTCTTTTTGAAAACATTAACCCTTAAAAAGAATGGTTATTAAGAATTGTTCAAGTTGTTATGTGTAAACATGAGGGTGGAGCTGACGTAACTTCCGGTGTACGCTCTCTTTCGCGGGATTTCAATGCGATGAGAGGTATGTTTTATCTGCTTCTCAAAAAAAGTGTTCAAAATCATTTAATTACTTACTAGTTTTGGGTTTTCTACACAAAGTGATCTTTAGTAAATTTTTTTAAGACATTATTAATCCAAGTTCTGAATATTGAAAAAGGATGTTTAATGTAAAGTGAATTCACGTAATGGCCGCCATTACACGTGTAGTAGGCTGCTGAAATTTATTACATGATGCACACTTAAATTTATACACTCATTACTGTAATGATCCGAGAGATTTATACGTATATAAATGTATCTGTAATGATTGACAGGCACTTCTAGAACAGACGTAATCCTGTTACTGCCTGATGATGCCTGTTATGTGTAATGCAGGTATGTAAATGGATCATTTCAGTGTTGGTTCCTGTTCTTAGATTTTCTTCCTCATATTACAATTGTATGTGGTTGATTATTTTATGTTTTAATGTTTTGCTCTTTCGCGGGTTTTCAATGCGATGAGAGGCACTTCTAGAACAGACGTAATCCTGTTACTGCCTGATGATGCCTGTTATGTGTAATGCAGATGAGAGATCCTGAGAAGCCACAAGTAAACCATTTGACAACTGCATCATGGTGTGAAGTCTCTTTCATTCTAAAAATACACAACGCAGAAGAATATCCACTACACTAGCACAATAACAACTAACCCCAAACACACAGAGAGACAATGAGATCATCACTAAGATAGACAGACTCTTAAAAATGTTATGTTCTTACACTTGGAACATATTTTAGCTTTAGTTTTAGCATTAATACGTTTACCGTAAGGCTAATTCATGAATTAGCATGTGTGAGATTAATGCTAATGGCTAAAGCTCGTTTATAAAAATGCTAGATTGTGTTTTAGATCGTTTATGACTCAAAGCGCTTTAGAAATGCTACAGAAAAATATTTCTCAAAGTAATAAAAAATGTAACCAAAAATAAAAATATAATTGAAGGTGAATTGTAGCTAAAAAAAACAACATTAAAATAGAATATTTAATCTAAAATAAAATCTACTTGCTTTACTTCAGTTAATCTGCACGTTATCAATGGTATACTTCTGTTTTTTATACTTCTCCATGACACAAAACGTAAAGATCTTTATAAAAATGTTTTATTGATTTATAGACTTTTTTACTTTAGTTATTTAGCTTTATTAAGAATGATCAAAAACACAAACAGTGCTTGACTAGCATCCATGCTAACGCTGGACTGAAACCGGATCGTCCTAAACCAATTAACATGAACACATTGAGACTGGAAGTGAACTTTTCTTGCATTTTCTTCTTTCTGTGATCTTTAAGATTTGAATGATGCAACTTCCTGTTGTGGAACGTTCTATATATTTTATAGGGGTGAATGTTTTGAGGTTCTTCACAAAGAAACTAAAATATACGTTTAAAACAAAAAAAAATAAAAGTGTAATCTATAAAGTTTGAGTTGTAGAGAAGAATGTTTTAGGTGTGAGGTGTTAAAGGGGCTTTTTACACCTGGTCACTTCCTGCGTTTTCTGTGATCCGATAGCTACCCGATGGTAAAAAGACCAGGTCTAAATGCCCTCAGAAACGTTTTGGAGACGGATATAAATCCGACGGTACAAAACCCTTCAGGAAGTGGTCTGGGACGCGTTTCAGATGAAACTGGACAGGTGTAAATGAATGTGGTTGTTCAAGCCACATACGTCAGCGCTATACTCCTCCCAAACGGAAGTACGTCACTCAGGTGATCTTTCACCCAGGCATCTCGTCGGGTCTTGATTGCGTTCTGAAAACCGCATACACCAGTGGTCTTCACTATTATTTTCATGTGAGCCACACTGATAGGACAAAGTCAATAGGAGAGCCACGCATGCTCCCCATCCAGTTACCTCTTTTGTCACTGTCACATTGCTTTGTTGCTGTTCATTTTGTGCACAGGATTGTTTGATAAGAAATCGATCCATTTTTTAGTCCGTGTGTGTTCAGTAAACACAAGTTGTTAACTAGCATGAAACACAAACTAGCTTCTGGCAGGCCGCCAAAAACTGGCTATTGCGCAGAACGAAAGAGTGAGACAGTGACGAGTCAAATAATATATATAAATATATATTATTATTTGCAATAGAGCACATTCGTATTTCTATGCTTCCCTGATTGTTTTTAATGTTATTTAAATGAAAAATAAATTTTAACCACATGATCATATCACCGTATTATTTACTGCCATGCGAGCCGCA
This sequence comes from Tachysurus vachellii, assembly GCF_030014155.1. Classification (NCBI taxonomy): domain Eukaryota; kingdom Metazoa; phylum Chordata; class Actinopteri; order Siluriformes; family Bagridae; genus Tachysurus; species Tachysurus vachellii. The sequence goes on along the minus strand of NC_083472.1, from coordinate 1,313,203 downwards.
TATTAAAGCTTGGTGAGCCGCAGGAGGCTCACGAGCCGCGCAATGAGTAACACTGGCATACACTAAAGTGTGTTCCATTTCAATTACCCCAGAAATGAGGTAAAATATATTAGCATTTTGGGCGGGAGTAGAAAGATCGGATCGATATCCGATTCGCCGAGACGCATTTATGTGGCCTAAGTAAATGGTACAGTTTTAACAAATCAGATAGATATCAGATCAGAGACAACACGTGAAGTGACCGGGTGTAAAAAGGCCCAAAAAGACTTGCAGAATGTATTTTAGTTTTTTATATAAATTTTAAAAACAAAGTGTTGTAGATTTTGTGGATCTGAATTTTTTGGTTATTCTAACATTTTAAATATTAGTGAACGATGAACACGGAGCTTTAAAGCTTCACAAAGTGATGATTGTGTGTTTACAGGATTGTGAACTGTGGCCTCTGAAGCCTTCCTTTACTCGGTTCGTAAACCACAGTGAGGCGTGAAAAGACTTTTATTTTCCTCTCAGTAAAGATGTGACAGGTTTCTGCCGCGAGACTCAGAAGACGTGTGCGATATGATGCTCTCTCACAGGAGCCGTGATGAATACATAAGCAGTCACGTTGCAGCCACGTGCACATCGGAGTCGTCCTGTCGTGCGGCTTTTTCCTGAAAGGATTCTGCCGTGATATCTACAGATACACGGTGCTTGAGAAAACGGCGTCTTGTCTGAAAAAGGATCTAGAATTGAAAAGGAATCAACCAAGTTTCCCTTTTTTCCTGTGTGCAGTGGGTGGGGCTTAGACACAACAATGATAATGACTACAGAATGCTGGAGTTAAAAACGTCAACCGCTGTGTGTTGACTCGCCGATTAATACTTGAAAAAAAAATTACATCGGGTGATGAAACCTCTTCTAAATGACTCTCTGTGAATCGTTTGAAAATGAATCTGGTAAATGATTCATCCTGATTCAATTAGAGATTCATTCAGTTTGTCTGAATATTTAACAGTTCATCCTTACATCTAATTCATGTGTGTGTGTTTGTGTGTGTGTGTGTGTGTGTGTGTGTGTGTGTATGGAAATGCTCTCAGATCTGATTGGTCAGAAGGTGTTGATCATTGGACTTTTCTGGACACTTCATAACATGATTATCGTTAATAATTTGGTTTCTTAGTAAGGCATCATTTATTATTATATTATAGACTCATGTCAGTCAGTACAAGATAAAAGCTTTGTGTGTGTGTGTGTGTGTGTGTGTGTGTGTAAAAACCTCTTGTCTGCTCGATCCCTATACATCTGACAGCATTTAAACAATTAATGCGTTCTTAAAGATTGCCGACTCCAATCGATTTCCCGGCTCTCTAATTGATGCCTTCTTGATTCCTCGATCCCACTTCCTTCAGATCGTGACCCGGAGATCGATCAAAACCCGCCGTCTTTAAGGACCTATCAATTATTTAAATGTTCTCGGAGGGATCAAGGAACGAAGAGAGAGAGAGGAGGATGAGACACTTTCAGTGTGGAGGTCATTTTTATTGCAGGCTCTATCATTAAAAAAACACAGTCGAGCTTTCGTTTTCTGTCGCACGCAAAGATCCGATTTCAGCAGCAAGCAACATGTGAACTGAACTGTTTTTTTTACTTTAGCAGTTTTCACACTACAATTAATCCTGATTAATATCCTTGTTCTAATCCCTGCTTGTGTACAGTATGAAACGTCGTGCTGTTAGAATGTTACGGCTCGTCAAAGAGACTGAACAGTGAAAAGATCACGTGATGCGAAAACCAGGACGTAGCTGAACAATGCTGAACAAAAACGGCTCGGCAGATAGAGTCAGGCGGCAAAACGCTGAACATCACGGAAGTGAGCGGCGTATCGGCGGAGAAACACAACACATACGTTTATATCTACGAGCAAACGGCTGGTCGACTTTACAACAAATTTAAAAAGAGCATAAAAGATGATAAAGCTGTGAAAGATAACAGAAGCTGCTCGGGTGCAGACGAACCGAGCCGAACCTTTTTCCTCACTGATAAAAGTGAACGTACTGTAAGGGGTCACGGTGTCTTAGTGGTTAGCACGTTCGCCTCACACCTCCAGGGTTGGGGGTTCGATTCCCACCTCCACCTTGTGTGTGTGGAGTTTGCATGTTCTCCCCGTGCCTCGGGGGTTTCCTCCGGGTACTCCGGTTTCCTCCCCCGGTCCAAAGACATGCATGGTAGGTTGATTGGCATCTCTGGAAAATTGTCCGTAGTGTGTGAGTGTGTGAGTGAATGAGAGTGTGTGTGTGTGTGCCCTGTGATGGGTTGGCACTCCGTCCAGGGTGTATCCTGCCTTGATGCCCGATGACGCCTGAGATAGGCACAGGCTCCCCGTGACCCGAGGTAGTTCAGATAAGCGGTAGAAAGTGAGTGAGAGAGTGAGTGAGTGTGTAAAAGTGAACGTTTGAGACGAGGATTTATCCAATCAGAACTGTTGAGATATGAAGATCAGCAGAAGGTTGCAGCAGGGTTTAGGAGTGTACAGGTCATGTGAGACAGGATTCAGTGTGTGAACCCGGGTGCGAGTGGGAGCAGTGTGTGAAACCTCCAACTACACAAGCCAGGATCCTGTTTAGTCCAGTTTGTTCGGACCCAAAGGAAATATTTCATGTGTGAAAAGCTGTTGATATGCAAATTGGTGCATTTTTTACATTTCCTGCCTCTTTGTACATCACACAAGTCATTAAATAGACATGTTAATGATGTTAATGATGTTTCAGCAAAAGAGCTGAAAATAATAGTGAAGAATTTTTCTCTTCCTTTGGATTCTTCTGAGGTTTCGATCTGCATTTCATAATTTTAACACAAATAAATAAATGATTGATTTTTGTGGAAATAAAACGTTTCCAAATTCTTCCCCGGCACCGATTTATGATTCCTGAAGAGATTCTTTTACACACTGATTTCTGAAGAACTTTAGACGGATGTTTTCGGGTCCTGAATAAAGAGGAGGCTTTTTTTATTCCTCATCTCCAGATTATAACATTCCTCTAGAAACAGAATGAAATTATGGAATTATGGATCTTGTTGCTTTTGTCACGAAATCTAGAAAAAAATATTTTTTTAATTTGATGTGTTTTTGAAAAATGTGCATAGAAATGAGTATAAATGAAATATAAGATAAATAAAAAAAATCTATTTAAAATAAAAAAAATTAGAAGAAGAATAACTGACAA
>NC_083472.1:1302500-1307500 GCF_030014155.1 Tachysurus vachellii | reverse complement strand
TCTTCCTCGGCTATTAATTGGCGTTCCGTCTGCCTGCCTAATGCTTTTTTACCACTAAAATCCCTCGGCGTCAGCACCTCGGCCTTAAGCGGCAGCATTATCGGCCGGTTCGCTCCATTTTCCTCATGACTTCATTGGGCCTCGGGGCTCGTCCTCGCCACCGCCGGTGGTTTCAAATGTTCATGGCCTTAGCATTCTGCTGTGCATTTGTGGTTGCTTTATGGCCCGGTGTTAGGGGTTCAGGCTCCAGGGGAGGGGACGAGACGCAGGATTCGGAGCTTCTGCTGGTGCTGCTAATGCTCCTCGGAGAGCCATTAGGAAGCGTCCGTGTTCCCTCACCCCCTACGCCGGCGATTAGAGGGGAATTTATGCCTAAACGGATGGAGCAGCGCATAATGTTTTCTCTCCACGCTCACCTGAGGCGTCGCCTAATGGCCCGAGGCTTATTTTTACAAAGCCGAACGTGCGCTCGGTCCAGTTTAACATTTACATAGCACTCGAAAAAGTGATGAAATGCAGAAAGTCAGACATTAAGACCGAAGCACTTTCTTAAAGCCCGCGGTCGAGGCGTCTCCTGCTGAAGATGGCGGCGATAAATCAGGGCTTTTCTTCTGAATGGCTGCCAACCGGCTGAAGGGCCGTCGTTGAAGAAGGACTTCACAAAAACACACACCTCAGAGTTCATCTAATGCCTCTGGACACTTTTTTTTTTTTTTTTTTTTTTTTTTTTTGGGGGCGAATTCACGGCTGTTACACAAAGCTGAGTCTGCGCTTAGGTGCTTTAAAAATGCCTCATTTACTCCAAATGACTGTATTAAGGGGCAGAATGTAGAACGTGTAATGTTCAGGGCTTATGCAAAGTGGCTCGTTGGGCTTTTTTGCTGCTGAACAAAGCAGTATGGAGACTTTCTCACCTCTCGCCGTATTTTTAGGACGATAACGGGCTCTTTGTCCTCCAGCAGCTGCTGCAGCTTGTGCACAAGATGGATGTGAAGACTAAGTGAATTTAAAGCTTAATTAAATTGTTAATTAACTGATAGAAGCTTTAACTATTTTGGTGTTTGTTCCATTGTGTGTTATAACGTTATCACTACATTATATTATTATTATTATTATTATTATTATTATTATTATTATTATTATTATTATTATTATTAGGTGAGATGCTCAGGTGTTCATACAACTTCAGCTGGATGGTGTATTTAACAGATCCATCCATCCACCTGTCAACTCATCCATCCATCTGAACCATCCATCCATCTCTTTTTATCCAGATCTAAATCCAGACATTACAGCATTAACACTCACCTGACTTCCAGTACACCTACTTACACACACACACACACACACACACACACACGTACAGTGTCTCACACACACACACACACACATAAACACACACACACGTACAGTGTCTCACACACACAAACACAGACACACGTACAGTGTCACACACACACACACACACGTACAGTGTCTCTCACACACACACAAACACACACACACATAAACACACACACACATACACACACACACACACGTACAGTGTCTCACACACACACAAACACAGATACACGTACAGTGTCACACACACACACACACACACACACACACACACACACACACACGTACAGTGTCTCTCACACACGCACAAACACACACGTACAGTGTCTCACACACACACACACACATGTACAGTGTCACACACACACACACACACGTACGTACAGTGTCTCACACACACACACACGTACAGTGTCTCTCACACACACACAGACACACACATGTACAGTGTCTCACACACACACACACACACACACACACGTACAGTGTCTCACACACACACAGACACAGACACACAAATGTACAGTGTCTCACACACACACACACACGTACAGTGTCTCATACACACACACACACACACACACACACACACACGTACAGTGTCTCACACACACACACACACGTACAGTGTCTCACACACACAGACACATACATGTACAGTGTCTCACACACACACACACACACACACACACACACACACACACACACGTACAGTGTCTCACACACACACACAGACACAGACACACAAATGTACAGTGTCTCACACACACACACACACGTACAGTGTCTCATACACACACACACACACACACACACACGTACAGTGTCTCACACACACACACACACACGTACAGTGTCTCACACACACTCTCTCAGGTTGTTTCTGCTCTCTGTGTATTTTGTGATTGCTTTAATGTTTTTTTTTTTTGTTTCTGTCTTTGTTGTGTTTGATTTATTTTATCATTCTGTCCTTTGAGTGTTTAACGTCTGTGATTCGTTTGTGTTGCTAATCCAGTCTGATGAGTCACTTAATCTCACTAACGTCCTCCTGCTTCGTGTCTTGTTTTATTTCTCTGTGGCTCTCAGTTTGTTTTTAGGGGACAGAGTGAATTCAGAGCAGGAGGAAATCCTGCTGTCTGTGGAAGATTTTGGATGTTTGAGTCAGTCAGCAGACTCCATGTTGTCTTCATGTCCTTTAGATTATTGATGATGATGATGATGATGATGATGATGATGTCCATGAGCTGGAGTTGATTAGACATTAGATTACAATAACAGATATTACTTGTGGTATATTTTCGTTGTATTTTTGTCAGGCAGGAAGTCATAAAAATAACACAAATAAAAATATAAATATTATATTTATATAATATATATAAATATTATTTATATTTATAAATTTATATAAATAATCATTTTGTGAGCAGGCTTTGGGTTAAACGGTGCATTTAAGGCCTCCTTTCCTGAGGGTAATGACGCGAGGTGGATTAGACGCCGGCTTCAGGAGCGATGAAGCTGGATGTTGGATTGGATTTTTACAGCGATGTACATCATCGTTATTCACTGCTTTACTCCACGAGCTGTGATGTTTTTTTTCCTGCCAAAACACAATATTTATTCCTGTGTATTTATTTTTGTTTCCTTATTTATTTATTTATTTATTTATTTATTTATTTATTTATTTATTTATTTTTACAATGTCTTTTACCTTGACAAAAAATAGAATAAAATTTGAACATACTCAACATTTCATAAGAAGCTCAGAAACAGATTTGGTGTTTTTTTTTGTTCATTTATCAGTTGATATTAACGTTAATTGTTCAAATTCGTTAGTCATGTTTTTAATCCTGAATCCTCAAATAAAAATATTTACAATTCATAATAATACAGTGAAGTTTATAGACACGACGGTTATAGAAGGAGTCTCCAGTGTCAGAGCTTTGTAAATAAATTAGTATTTATAATAATATATAATATAATATATAATTTATAATGTCATGACATGGGGGGCACGGTGGCTTAGTGGTTAGCACGTTCGCCTCACACCTCCAGGTTTGGGGGTTCGATTCCCGCCTCCACCTTGTGTGTGTGGAGTTTGCATGTTCTCCCTGTGCCTCGGGGGTTTCCTCCGGGTACTCCGGTTTCCTCCCCCGGTCCAAAGACATGCATGGTACGTTGTTTGGCATCTCTGGAAAATTGTCCGTAGTGTGTGATTGTGTGAGTGAATGAGTGTGTGTGTGTGTGTGTGCCCGGTGATGGGTTGGCACTCCGTCCAGAGTGTATCCTGCCTTGATGCCCGATGACGCCTGAGATAGTTCGGATAAGCGGTAGAAGATGAGTGAGTGAATGAATGTCATGACATGATAGGTAAAGAAAAGAAAGAACTAAAGGAAGGAATAATTTATAGCTACTACAACAGGAAGTAATGTCTTTATTAGGACATTAAATGGATAAATAGGTTACTAATTAATTAGCATAAAAAGAAACTCACACCACTGTGTCAGCTCCATCAGCTGCTCTTTAATTCCCTCCTTCTTCTTATCTACTCTCATCCACACCAGACAGTGACGTCTTAAAGATGTTCATAAGTTAACGATTATAATATAATATAATATAATATAATTATATAATATAATAACTTTTGCCAAAATTAAACAAACAAACAAACAAACAAACAAACTGTTTTGTCTGGTCTGTTTTGTTATAGCTGCTAAGATCATGTCTGATTTTTTTGTATGGGTTTCTTTCTGTGTGTGTGTGTGTGTGTGTGTGAGACACTGTATGTGTGTGTGTGTGTGTGTGTGTGACACACTGTACGTGTGTGTGTGTGAGACACTGAACGTGTGTGTGTGTATGTGTGTGTATATATATATGTGTGTGTGTGTATATATATGTGTGTGTGTGTGTATATGTGTGTGTGTGACAATGTATGTGTGTGTGTGTGTATGTGAGTGTATGTATGTGTGTGTGTGTGTATGTGTGTGTGTATGTGTGTGTGTTTTCACTAACAAGACAGTTTGTCATATGGGATCGATAAAATGTCTCTCAGACTAAACCCGGTGTTGATGTGATGCTCTTTATGAGTTCGGCTCATGATCAGGTTTCTCTCTTCTCTCTGTTCATGTAAGAGAGTTGTCTGGTCCATGCTGCAGTGAGACCTTCTCCTCCTGACCTGTGTGTGTGTGTGTGTGTGTGTGTGTGTGTGTGTGTGTGTGTGTGTGTGTGTGTGTGTGTGTGTGCTAAAGTTACTCCTCACAAGGGACCAATTTACGGAGCATGAACGCCATCATGCTAATAACAAACCTAACGCGCGTCCTAAATGGAAAGTGCTGTGTTTAGTGACCCGTGTTTGGAGGCAAAGGAAACACGTAATATCCATTACGATGGCTAGTTAATGGCTCTTAGCAAAGCTCTATTAATTACCCGCACAGAGACGCAGTGAGAGTGTGTGGTGCAGAGACTGCATCGCTGCTGCTGCTGCTGCTGCTGCTCCCTTTCCCAGTTCCACTCTCCTGCATTATTAATGACTAATGAAGCAGGCGTTCTGTGTTTGTGGGATTTAATGGGCTTTAATACGAGAGTCCTGGACAGACGTGGACTGTTTAGCTGCTTTAACCACAGGATTGGCTCTTAATGTCGCTAAGCTCAAACATTTA
>NC_083472.1:1295000-1297500 GCF_030014155.1 Tachysurus vachellii | reverse complement strand
AGAGCGTGATGGACAGATTGCAGGGTCGAGGGAGTCGAGACCTTTATAACTGTACAAGACACCGGAGGAGGACGAGAAACGTTAGAACTCACTTCACCTCCTCTCATCATATCATTCTCTCCATCATGAGCTTCTCCAAGCAAGAGATTCATTTCCATCAATATTCTTCACGAGGCTCCCTGTTTTCTTTCTTTCTTTCTTTCTTTCTTTCTTTCTTTCTTTCTTTCTTTCTTTCTTTCTTTCTTTCTTTCTTTCTACCTTGTTGAAGACAAACCTGTGTCTGATGTACAGAGTGTTCAGTTTTGGAGAAGAAGAAGTGAATAAAGGTGTATAAGGAGTATCTGCATGACCTTTAAAGAGCGAGACCAGAGTGCAGCACAGTTCTGTTGGTTCTGTTCTTTGTTGTGTTGTTTTGTGTTGTGTTGTTCTGTTCTGTTTTGTTGTGTTCTGTTCTGTTCTTTGTTGTGTAGAGTTGTGTTGAGTTGTGTTCTGTTCAGTTTTGTTCTGTTCTTTGTTGAGTTGTGTTGAGTTGTGTTGTTCTGTTGGTTCTGTTTGGTTCTGTTCTTTGTTGTGTTGTGTTGTTCTGTTTTGTTGTGTTCTGTTCTGTCATTTGTTGTGTTGAGTTGTGTTGAGTTGTGTTCTGTTGGTTCTGTTCTTTGTTGTGTTGTTTTTGTGTTGTGTTCTGTTTTGTTGTGTTCTGTTCTTTGTTGTGTAGAGTTGTGTTGAGTTGTGTTGAGTTGTGTTCTGTTCGGTTCTGTTCTGTTCTTTGTTGTGTTGAGTTGTGTTGAGTTGTGTTGAGTTGTGTTCTGTTCGGTTCTGTTCTGTTCTTTGTTGTGTTGAGTTGTGTTGAGTTCTGTGGTTCTGTTCTGTTTTGTTGTGTTCTGTTCTGTTATCTGTTGTGTTGAGTTGTGTTAAGTTGTGTTGTTCTGTTGGTTCTGTTTGGTTCTGTTCTTTGTTGTGTTGTTTTGTGCTGTGTTGTTCTGTTCTGTTCTGTTTTGTTGTGTTCTGTTCTGTTCTTTGTTGTGTTGAGTTGTGTTGAGTTGTGTTCTGTTGGTTCTGTTCTGTTCTGTTCTTTGTTGTGTTGAGTTGTGTTGAGTTGTGTTCTGTTGGTTCTGTTCTGTTCTTTGTTGTGTTGAGTTGTGTTGAGTTGTGTTCTGTTGGTTCTGTTCTGTTCTGTTCTGTTCTTTGTTGTGTTGAGTTGTGTTCTGTTGGTTCTGTTCTGTTCTATGTTGTGTTGTTCTGTTCTATTGGTTGTGTTTAGTTGTGTTGTTGGCTGTGCCGTGTCACGTCGTCTCTATGTGAGGATGTTCAGCTGGTGGTGTTTGTACATCAGCTGTGTTTGACTCTATATTTAGTGAGGATTGATTGAATAATGAGGCACGACGCTGCGTGGCTGTGGGTTTTTGGAGTGTCAGTGGTTCTGCTCGGTTCAGCCCACGCTTCCCTCCCTGCAGCCATCTGTGTGTCTCACTCACTCACTGCTGCTGTACCATTATCCTCCTGCTCAGTCAAAGGCTTCACCTAATTAGGGAAACTCTTAATAAAGGAGATTATTTTTAGCTTTTTAATTACAATGTTGTGCTCTGCTGCGGCTCCGAGGCTCGTCCAGGCAGAGACCTGGAGACAGATCCGTGTTCTCCTCGTGTTCGGAGGAAGATCACCTGAGTGCTGAGGGTCGCGCTCACCTGCTGCTGGATACTGAACTCAGATACAACAAACTTTTTATCCGTTTATAGTTACATTTTCTCCGGTTGTCTAGTTCTCTCTTTTCTATCTCTCAGACACAAACATGCAGTTGGTCATGTTACCATAGAAACCACAAAGAGTCCTAAAATCTTCTGTCCTGAAGATGCTAGAAGCTCTGACACTGGAGACTCCTTCCATAATCGTCTCCAGCGTATCTTTTTTAATCTGAATATTATGAGTGGACTGTTGTTGTTACTATGGAAACTACAACTACTATTTATTTATGTATCATTTAATTGATTGATTAATTAAATGATTTATTTGGATTATTTTAATGAACATACCCATAACACTTCGCTCCCTTCCCATACAGTAACACCGTGTAGCTACACTACCTTCCACTCCCGGCTTTTTTTTTTTTTTCCAGTTTCAGAGTGATTAGACGTCCGAGTGAAACAGAGACTTTCTGAAAGCCGAGCACTTGATCGTCTGGAAGCAGATGCTGGAGCATTAATCAGGAGCTCTATTAATTGCTTGCTGAATTTCAATTAGAAAAGGTTTCGCCTAGCTGTAAAAGTGACATGTTGAATTAGTGACAGAGTCTCGGAGTGTGTGTGTGTGTGTGTGTGTGTGTGTGTGTGTGTGTGTGATCTTTTCTCTGTAGAAATCATTTAATCTGCTTCAGCGCTCCCGGGCGAGCGAGGCGGTCTGATGTCTGATCTTGCCGTTATTCCATCAGACGAGGTTCAGAGTTCTCAGAACAGCACTGGAGTGATCAGACTTATGTGATCAGACATTGTTACACCTGTCACAT
>NC_083472.1:1282500-1285000 GCF_030014155.1 Tachysurus vachellii | reverse complement strand
ATAAATAAATAAAATAACAGGACGGTTTTGCAGTTTGTCTATATTATATTTAGGGGGAAGTTTTCCAGGTTGTCTGAGCTGAAAAAGGCAAAATTTTGTGCATGAATGAAAAGAATGTTTGAGAAGCTCAGCAAAGGAAAGTCTGGAACCTTCACCTTCACCTTCACCTTCACCTTCTGCTTTCTTTTCTCTCGTCTGTCTCAGTTCAATTCAATTAGAAATTGCTCTTCCCCATTCTTTCCCTGTCTCTGATAACCCCTCTCTCTCTCTCTCTCTCTCTCTCTCTCTCTCTCTCCCTCTCCATCCCTCATTCCCTTTGTCTCTCTGTCCTAATTGAGTTTAATTCACTGTCATCTCTCACTATTTCTGTCTCTCTCTGTCCCTTTGTCTCCCACACCCTTTCTCATGCCCCTCTCTCTCTATTGTCTATGTCTCTCTAGCTGACCCTCCACACACATCTCTTTCTCTGGCCATCCTTCTCTCTCCATCTATCTCTCCATCCATCTCAATTCAGTTCAGCTGTATTTCTCTCAAACTTTTCCTACTGTATATCTCTCTTGCTCTTGCCTCCTTTCCAATCCTATCTATCTATCTATCTATCTATCTATCTATCTATCTATCTATCTATCTATCTATCTATCTATCTATCTATCTATCTATCTACTGTATCTCTCTATCTATCTATAAAAGACAATGCAGAAAAGCTGAAAGACAGCCTTCATGCTTTCAATGAGGAACTCACCACAACAAGACAGAAGTTCTTCTCAAACCTTACAAACAGTAACCTAATAAAACACTCACGCTCTTTTTGCTAATGTTGAGAGACTAACAAACCCCCCAAGTCAGATTCCCAGTGAAATGCTCTCCTACAGTAAACGTAACGAGTCTGCCTCCTTCTTTTTTGAATGGATCAATAATATCAGAAAAGTTATTATCAACTTATGCAGAGGTCGGACAGATTCGACCGCAATTATAAAAAGAAGTCACTAAGTTTGTTTTTGAAGCATTTGCTAGCAACACTTTGGAAGAAAAAGCGCAGCACCTTAAATCTTCAGCCTGCTACTGTACAGTATCTTGACACACTTCCCACATCTTTTTTCAAAAGTGTGTTCAACTGTTTAGAAGCAGATCTAGAGTGGTGAGCAGATCTAGAGTGGTGAGCAGATCTAGAAGTGGTGAGCAGATCTAGAAGTGGTGAGCAGATCTAGAGTGGTGAGCAGATCTAGAGTGGTGAGCAGATCTAGAAGTGGTGAGCAGATCTAGAGTGGTGAGCAGATCTAGAAGTGGTGAGCAGATCTAGAGTGGTGAGCAGATCTAGAGTGGTGAGCAGATCTAGAAGTGGTGAGCAGATCTAGAGTGGTGAGCAGATCTAGAGTGGTGAGCATAAAACCATTTTATTTTAAATCAATTTTTAAATCATTTTAAAAGTTTTAAATTCTTTGTTTTATTGTTGTGGTTATTGTTTTTATGATTATTTTACTTTATTTGATGTAAAGCACTTTGAATTAACATTGTGTATGAAATGTGCTATATAAATAAACTTGCCTTGTCTATCTATCTATCTATCTATCTATCTATCTATCTATCTATCTATCTATCTATCTATCTGTCTGTCTGTCTGTCTGTCTGTCTGTCTGTCTGTTTGTTTGTCTGTCTGTCTGTCTGTCTGTCTGTCTGTCTGTCTGTCTGTCTATCTGTTTGTCTGTCTGTCTGTCTGTCTGTCTTTCTGTCTGTTTGTCTGTTTGTTTGTCTGTCTGTCTGTCTGTTTGTCTGTCTGTCTGTTTGTGTGTCTGTCTGTCTATCTGTCTGTCTGTCTGTCTGTCTGTTTGTTTGTCTGTCTGTCTGTCTGTCTGTTTGTTTGTCTGTCTGTCTGTCTTTCTGTCTGTTTGTCTGTTTGTTTGTCTGTCTGTTTGTTTGTTTGTCTGTCTGTCTGTCTGTCTGTTTGTTTGTCTGTCTGTTTGTGTTTCTGTCTGTCTGTTTGTCTGTCTGTCTGTCTGTCTGTCTGTTTGTTTGTCTGTCTGTCTGTTTGTTTGTCTGTCGGTCTGTTTGTCTGTCTGTCTGTCTACAATTGTACAAGCTTTTCTTTCTTTCTTTCTTTCTTTCTTTCTTTCTTTCTTTCTTTCTTTCTTTCTTTCTTTGTCTTTGTCTCTTACACACTCACCTTCACTCCTCATGCATCTCCACACTTCCTGTCTCGTCTGTGGGGCTTCAAAGTGTCACACAGAGACTCTGCAGTTCACAGCTCTGCAGCTCAGTGCCGACTTTCACACAGCTAAGAAACAACAGAATGAAGGGAATAATAGATTTTTGAAACTTTCTTTATTTGTTTTTCTCCAGATGAGACTTTTCTTTGTACCACACAAATGAGCGACTGAAACCCCTAAAAAACAATTCATCCGTTAACCACAACAAATTTTAGTCAGAAATGTTTCCGGTTAGATTTGATAGCATATTAATTAGCCAATTAGATAGTAATAGCAATGAAGATTACTGACATCTA
>NC_083472.1:1257500-1270000 GCF_030014155.1 Tachysurus vachellii | reverse complement strand
TAAAGATAAGATTAATTACTTTTCTCTCTGCTTTTACGCTTCCATTATGATATCTGTCTTCTAGATGTATTTTTTGGCTCTAACTGATCACCTGGTGTAACCCATTTGTTCTTGAAAATCTCCATTAGGCTAATTGTTTTTATTTTCTATATGTGTGATGTATGAGTGTTAGCGATGCGCTTCTGCACTTTGCTAATGGGATTCCATGGTGCAGGCCTGGAGTAGAGGACACTACAGCATTTTTCTGATCTCCTGTCCATTTATTATCCTTAGCGCTTTGCAAACTCTACAGAGGAGGCGACTAAACAGAGACGGAAAAGCTGGAACTTTCTCAGATTACAGCTCACAATCTGGGAATCTTTGGATTTTTCTGCACATGCACCAAAATCACACAGGCGTTATAAACAAGAAGCAGGAAGTAGAAATGAAACCTATGGAACAGATTTGTGAGGGATGACATGAAAAGCAAATTCAAACTATTCATTCATTCACTCATTTTCTACCGCTTATCCGAACTACCTCGGGTCACGGGGAGCCTGTGCCTATCTCAGGGGTCATTGGGCATCAAGGCAGGATACACCCTGGACGGAGTGCCAACCCATCACAGGGCACACACACACACACTCTCATTCACTCATGCACTCACACACTACGGACAATTTTCCAGAGATGCCAATCAACCTACCATGCATGCGTTTGGACCGGGGGAGGAAACCGGAGTACCAGGGGGAAACCCCCGAGGCACGGGGAGAACATGCAAACTCCACACACACAAGGCGGAGGCGGGAATCGAACCCCCAACCCTGGAGGTGTGAGGTGAACGTGCTAACCACTAAGCCAACTACATATCAGCTAATGAACAGCACGCAGGTAGGAGCTGTGCTGCAGAAAAGGAAACCACAAGGGGGCAGCAGTCTGGAGTGCTACTGAGATCATTATGCTGCAGAAAATTTAGGAACAGCAATTAAAAAAAATCTAGCTACAAAGACAAATATATCTAGCTGCAGAGTTTAAAAATAACTATCTACAGAGATCTAAAAAAAAAACATAGCTAACTTCAGAGATAAAGAAGATCGCTAGCCACATTGATTAAAGAACAGCTTGCCAGAGAACTAAAAAATACAGCTAGCTACAGTAAAAAAAACATTTATATCTAGACACAGAACTAAAAAGAAATATAGCTCGCTACAAATATAAAAAAAACAACAGCTTTCCCGAAAAATAAAAACTATTGTTAGCTACGAAAATAAAAACGCTAATCCGCTAATGGCTGCTTTAATGTCTGCAAAAAAAAAAAAATAAATCACAGGAATCTCCTTTTCAGTGCATCACATTTCCCTCAAAACAAAGACAGCATTCGAGACTGGAAGGAAAGATACGTTTTGGATATTTAGATATATACGTCAAGAAAAATCTAAGGTCCATTAGAGCTCAGCACTTCATCCTGACGAAGACGTTAAAGCCTCGTTTGAATCAGTAGCAGCTCTAAAAGCATTCAGGACGCCATGTTCCCACTGATAGACGGCAGAAAGCATCTTCATGTTCGTATTTTTCTTTTTTTTTTTTTTCTTGATTGCTGCTTTCAGGTAATTCAACAATAGAATCAAATGGATTCATAATTACCTGCTTTAAAACATGAGGTCCTGTATTTTAATGCTTTCAAGTGTTTCAGGATTCATACAGAGGAGCATTAAGAAGCTGAAGAACTTTTCAGTTGGTGTAAAGTCATGTCAAGCGTTTCTCTTACTTTTGACCAATCGGGTTACGAGTGTGATAAACCGGGAAAACAAACATGGAAGTAGAACAACAACAACCGGTTGAATTGCTGACCATGATAAAACTAATCTACACTGAAAACTAGGCTAGCTGATTAGCCACAGCTTGCTAGAGTTAGAACGTTGTTATGGTGACAGTTTGAACGTTGCATAAGCCAGCTAATAATATAAAAATTATTATTCTATGTCTATGTTACGGCTTGGCCGATGATTAACCGCGCAGTTATTAAACGTTATGTAGCATTTTAATTAGCATCTCAGTCTGTTCTTTAACAGTAACTAATATTATGATGATATTTAATATATTTTCACCATTCTAAAAGATTAAGGTTTGGAAAATTTGTCTTGATGTAACTTTGGCTAGCGAATGTTACCTCACAGGTGATCCAGTCAGCGTGAGTATGCAAATAATATGCAAATGTTTTTCACATATGATGTAGAAAAACATTCCAGGTTGTGAATCGTGTGAAAAGGAAATATATATGACACGACATTATTTGCCATTACTATCTATCTATCTATCTATCTATCTATCTATCTATCTATCTATCTATCTATCTATCTATCTATCTCACAAATTTAGTTCCCACCTGCTTTTATTTTGACATGGTTTGTTTGACAACCATGTTTACATCTTGCATCCTGTTGGTTACGACCTTATTAAAGTTGTATAGAAACAGTACAATAAAACATACGTGGCTACATGAGTTAGCCGTCTAAACCTGTGACCCATTTGTAACATCCACATCGATCGGTTTTCACACTGATTACTTTATTGAGTTCATTTGTGTTTTATTAGTTAGCTTTAACTTCTCATTGGAATATTTGGACAGGCCACGCCCACAGAAATACAAACTGCATGTGACACGAGGTGAGAGACTGCTGTAGTGAACGTAGAGTCATTTTGTTGTGACCTTCACACCATTAGGGGTGTTTAGGCCCTGCTGTGTGTGTGTGTGTGTGTGTGTGTGTGTGTGTGAGAGAGAGAGAGAGAGAGAGAGAGAGAGGAACCGTGTGGAAGCCATGTTGTGTTTTTGTGTACATGGTGTGTAGAAGCTGCGAGGTGCTGAAGGTTATTGTTGTTTGATTAGGCTGTACTTCATCAGGACAGGAAGTGCAGCGTCAACATTTATCACATGCTTCTTCCACTTCTTCTTTGTCTGCATTTTTAGTTTTTATTATCTTCACTTCCTGCTTTTTAGATCTTTTGATGCATTTCACACTTGTATAGATTTAAATCTATATAATCTATATATCTAAATCGACTGTTAAATTAGACCACAATTCTCAGGGTTCTCAGATGTAGAAGTATGTAAAACTACTTTATAATGCTACAACGTCCAATGTCTCAAATCCAGAAACAAACGATCTACATACAATTAAGATCATATTTACTTTACGCATAGATTCACATATACATACAAGACTTAAAGCTTCCAGAGAGCCAAAAATGTGATGTGTGCGCTAGGGTGCCATTACTTTTGTCTTAAATGAACATCTAGTCTTATTGGTTTTAATTTATAGATTTGTTTTGCGGATTAAAGTTAACGTTATATGACAATCTGAGCTTCACATACCTTTGTCTTTGTTCCTTTTCTGAGTGAGGCAGTGATTCGACTCTGAATCGACTCGTCTGCAGGTACTGAATCAAACCCTTAATCAAACCGTGATTCAGTGTTTTCTGTGGATCTCTTTTTTTGCAAGCTGCTCAACTGAGCCGAAGAACAGAGCTGTAGAGCTGCAGAAGTGCTACGTGTTCTGGAGGTTTGCAGAAAATAAACATTAGATGAGATCTAAATAGACATTAGATTACATTACATTTATGCCTTACTGAATCATTTAGTTAGCACAGATTTAATTGGTAAAGATTGATTTACTTTTTCTGACCAATGAGTGTGAGTGTTTTATGGGCGTGTATTTAGTAAGTCCTGCCCCCTCAGCTAACACCTTTTTTGCTGATTTGTTTAATTCCTTTAAATATGTTCATTAAACTAAATATCGAATCGTTCAGATGATTCAAATCAGACAAATGGACTAAAAGGCATAAAAAGTGAGGTGACAATTCATCTGATTCACTCACTCACTCACTCATCTTCTACTGCTTATCCAAACTACCTCGGGTCACGGGGAGCCTGTGCCTATCTCAGGCATCATCGGGCATCAAAGCAGGATACACCCTGGATGGAGTGCCAACCCATCACAGGGCACACACACACACTCTCATTCACTCACACAATCACACACTACGGACAATTTTCCAGAGATGCCAATCAACCTACCATGCATGTCTTTGGACCGGGGAGGAAACCGGAGTACCCGGAGGAAACCCCCAAGACACGGGGAGAACATGCAAACTCCACACACACAAGGTGGAGGCGGGAATCGAACCCCCAACCCTGGAGGTGTGAGGTGAACGTGCTAACCACTAAGACACCGTGACCCCTCCATCTGATTCAATTAAACTGTTTTCGTGTCAAATCTTGAGTAAAAAAAAAATTCCTGTTTCGAGTTTATATTCATGCTCATTTTCCTCTCGAAATGTGGACATGAAGCTTTGAGCTTAGCAGGTGACGGACATCATGATGCTTCTGAATAAAAAACAAAACAAAATCAGTTTACTTTTTGTTTCAGTAACAATCAAGAGATCCACCGATCAGTGCGTTTATTTTAAAACGCTCGATCTCTGTCTGATGCCTAAACTGTGGGAACCCTCAAACGAAACCTGCCAGAAACTCGATTTTCTCCGAGTCTGTTGTGTGAATGTATTAATTGATTGAAAAATGCTTGTGCGGTGATTTCACACTGACTCAGTGAACACAGTTCAGATATTTTGATGCTGAATGTCGACGTCGACCTTGAGAGATTAAAAGGCTTATCGTTATCCTCCCTCGCAAAGTTCAGCATCGTGCGCACTCACAGAAAGGAGCTTTATCATTTCCGATAGACATGATTTCCGTTTATCCACTCGGACTTGAAAAACTCAGACATGCAGTGTTTCAGTGAAGGTCAGCATGAGAAGCCCAAAAATCGGAGATCACGATCAACAGCTTTTGTTTTATTACTTATCAAGATTTATCATTTAACAAAAGTTTTTTTCACACTGTACAAACTGAAACCACGCCTGAGACCACTTCACTACAGAGACCACGCCTCTCTAAAACAGATACACAGAGACCACGCCTGAGACCACTTCACTACAGAGACCACGCCTCTCTAAAACAGATACACAGAGACCACGCCTCTCTAAGACAGACACACAGAGACCACGCCTCTCTAAGACAGACACACAGAGACCACGCCTCTCTAAGACAGACACACAGAGACCACGCCTCTCTAAAACAGATACACAGAGACCACGCCTCTCTAAGACAGACACACAGATACCACGCCTCTCTAAGATAGACACACACAGAGACCACGCCTCTCTAAGATAGACACACAGAGACCACGCCTCTCTAAGATAGAAACACAGAGACCACGCCTCTCTAAGACAGACACACAGAGACCACGCCTCTCTATGACAGATGAGCAAAGACCACGCCTCCTTCACTCAGACAGGCACACTGAGACCACACCTCCTTTACTCGGACATAAACACCGATGCCACACCTTCTTTACTCAGACAGGCACAGTGAGGCCACGCCTCCTTTACTCGGACATAAACACTGAGGCCACGCCTCCTTTACTCAGACAGTCACACTGAGACTGAGTAATTTAGGTTGAATTATATTCCTGCTGTCACTGAGACCTGCTCTCTGCTTTGTGTAGTATTGAACACAGATCCTGTTGATCTTTTGTTGTGTGTGTGTGTGTGTGTTTGTGAGAGAGAGAGAGAGAGAGAGAGCACTGAATAAATGATCTGCCTCATGCACCTGCATAGCAAATAGCCGAGGGTGTGTGAGTCGATACGTCAGTGCATGGATCAGATCCGTACAGAAAATCATTGTTAGCTGCTCGCTTAGCAAAGCGTTCTTATTTCATCAGCTTTCCAAAACCGAGTGTAACATTTCACTATGTGCAGATTTTATTCAGCCGTGTCAAAAGTCTGTTTAACTGCCTGTCAGACGTACTGAAGATTTTATTTAGGGATGCATCGATACTGATATGAACGTCTCCAGACGACGCTAGCTAAGTAAAAATAACCTGTGTGGGGTTTTTGACAATTAAACGCTGTCTGATGCAACAGAATTAAAGTACTTTACTCACAGCTTTACAGAAACGATTTCCCAAAGGAAGATTTCCCAAAAAAAAACCTGACTTCATTATAACTAACTGACCTAGCGATGCTAATCAAGCTAATGCTCTGTTCCACATCAACTCTAACACTCTTCACACGCACAACTTCAACAGGAAAACACAACCTGAGTTAAATAAAATGTAACGTGAAGTCATGAATGTAGTTATAACGTGAAGACTGCAGAATGTAGTGCAGAAATTGAATAATGAATATTTAATAAAGCAATTTGCATAAAAAATAAGAATATTTATGAGCTGTTTTGCATATTATGCACAATCCTATATTATCTTAATAATTCCAACTAAATCCTGTTCTTGTGCTCAAATTCTTTACACCCGTGTGTGAGTGTGTGTGTGTGTTTGTGTGAGTGTGTGTGTGTGTTTGTGTGTGTGTGTGTGTGTGTTAGACTGATGGTTCCGTCAGTCAAAGCCAAACTCCCACACTATCTATGTTTCCGTATTGTTAGTGAATTCTTTTGTGTTTTTTAAAGAGATAAAATTATGACATCATCAGAATGAGACCAATCACACACCTGGTCACGTGTCACCGACACAAAAATCACGTGTGTCACGTTTACACACTAATTTCACATAAACTGATGTCTTTTAACTGAAGATCTAAACCTGAGAATTTGTACCTTTTCTTTCTTCTTGCTCTGGTCAGAGCGGAATGAGAGCGAGGATGCTGATTGGCTGCGGCTTCCTGCGTCGTGTTCATCCTCTGTTCGTTCTGTGTGGTGATTGGCTGGTAGACAGAACCTTATAAATTCAGGTTCATCTGTAAGTCTGAAGATTTTGTAGATTTCTTCATAGAAAGTGTTCCTCACAGAGACAGTTGAAGAACTCTTAAAGGTTCTTGGTGTTAAAAAGAAGATAATTAACCGGTTAATGCGTAAACTCTCTGAGGGTTCTCTAAAGGCGCTGGATAGTTAAAGTTTCATATCTTCACCTTGTTCTGGGTTCTCATCATTCCCTAAAAAGATGCACCCAGACTGACAAATGAAGATCCTTAAAGATTCTTGGCATTAAGAAGAAAATGTTGAACCATTTACACTCTAAAGCCGTATTCGGACGGGATTAGTTTTACGTGGGGACGTGGAGTAATGCAATTTTACCTCAGGACGTCTGTAATATTAATTGTCCAATTCACACGGGACAAGACATCTCAGTAAAACTAGCAGAAGTGGGAGGAGTAACTCGCTTTACGCACCACAGTAACCTCCTTGTCGTCATGTGCATATGACGTTGCTTCCTGTTATCACGTGCGCAAACAGACAACATGGCGCCTCCATGCTTGCAAAATGCGCCAAAAACTACTTTTAAACAGGAAATGAGGGAATTTTACCGTACATATTTACAGAGGGTCTATTCGGACGGGATTAGTTTTACCTGAGGTCATTTTTCCGGACCTTTTTACAGAAGGTAAAAGTTGCTGTAATCTTTACTGACATTGTCTGTAATGATTACAGAGATGGCACATTCGGACGGGACTAAAATCACTGAGAAGCTCTGGTAATAATTACTTTACCCCCACTTCCCCACGGAAAACTAATCCCGTCCGAATAGGGGCTTTAGAAATAAGGTTTTATAAAGGTTATAAAGGGTTCTTTGACCTTAGAGCAGGTTCTTATAGGAACCCAATCTGAAAAACAACAACACTAAATTGTAGGATTCCTTCAGATGAAGTATAACATAATACATACACGCTTTTAGTTCTTTAAGGGTTCTGACAGGAAAACACTGTTGTAAAGTTCTACATAGAAGGAACCTTTGGGCTCACTCTCTCACTCACTCACTCATTCATCTTCTACCGCTTATCCGAACTACCTCGGGTCACGGGGAGCCTGTGCCTATCTCAAGCGTCATCGGGCATCAAGGCAGGATACACCCTGGATGGAGTGCCAACCCATCACAGGGCACACACACACTCTCATTCACTCACACAATCACACACTACGGACAATTTTCCAGAGATGCCAATCAACCTACCATGCATGTCTTTGGACCGGGGGAGGAAACCGGAGTACCTGGAGGAAACCCCCAAGGCACGGGGAGAACATGCAAACTCCACACACACAAGGCAGAGGTGGGAATCGAACCCCGACCCTGGAGGTGTGAGGCGAACGTGCTAACCACTAAGCCACCGTGTCCCCACCTTTGGCTCTAAATGTTTTAAAGTGGTTCCCTTGTAGCTGGGAATCAGCAACACTGTGACTGTAAAATGGAAAAAAACTGGTTGCCCGGGTGACGCTCTGTGACTCTGCAGGTTCTGCTCGATCACATTGATCGTGTTCTCCAGCCAAGGCGCGTGCCTCGGTTCCACACCGAGCTAAAGATGGATCCAAGCTGCTTTTTGTTTCATAATGGAAAGTTTCACACTGTCTAACAGGCGCCGTGTCGATGGCGTGTCCCGTTTCTGATGTTCTTGTTGGACATCAGCGGGTTCTAATGGTTCCTTGGACGGTACGAGAGAATCGGTCACTCCGAACACCGTGAGCTACGTCCTGTGTGGGCTTGTAGCACTCTCTCTCTTCTGATTGTGTGTATGTGTGTCTGCTTCTCTGAGCTGAGAGATGAATCACAATAACGTTCCTCTATGCTGACTCATTTTCTGTAGGAGTCTGAATATTTTCACTTATTTTTATTCTCTCTCTCTCTCACACACACACACACACACACACACAGTCGCTGTGTTAGTCACGCAAGACAATGAGATGTTATTCCACACGTCTGATCTTTTCTTTAAAAAGCTGTAATTACAAAGTCACAGTGTTTCTCCTTCTGAACCTTGTTCATGCAGCAGTTCTTGTAAAGAAAATTTCACCTTTTCCATGGAATTGCCTTGGAATCGGAATTTTGTTCATTGAAGCGTAGTTGAGGAGCTGTTAGCATCTGCTGGCTGTAGCTACTGATGAGCTTCCAAAACCTGTGTTCTCCTCAAAGATCAGCTCAGTGACCATAATAGATAGATAGATAGATAGATAGATAGATAGATAGATAGATTCTTCACTTCTTCAGCAAACAGAAATGTTTAAATGTCTCTAAATCTCCAGTGTTTCTTCCGGCTCATTCTTTGGTTCTCTGTCATGGGTTTCTCTGCTCTTGTGGGTTCTTCAGTGGGATGTTATGGCTGCTCACTGGTTTTTGATGCTCCTCACCTTCTGTGGTCTCGGGTTCAAAGTGAACCCTTCAGTGATCAGAGAGTAATTTGCAGTAATTAAGGTTTAACATGCAAGTGGTGAAGAGCGAGCATACAGTAGATTTGTGGAGCTTGTGTCCTCATGCCATAGGTGCAGTGGGATATCTTGCTTTAATTAATTCCTAATTGCTTTGGAAACTCGGAAAACTCAGCACGAGAACCGTTTCCTAAATAATTACAACTTCACCACCCGACGGGATGTTTCACACGGGTAATTGGATTTTGATTTAAATGACTTCTTTAAACATGTACAGCTAAAGAGAGGCCTGAGAAACGAACACCGTTCGAATGCTGAGGAACAATGAGGAACCCAGAGAAACTCTGAGGAACCCAGAGGAATCATATGGAACCATGTGGAACGCTAAGAAACACCAAGGAACGCTGAGGAATGCTGAGGAACAATGAGAAATGCAGTGGAATGTTGAGGAACAGCAGACATAAATATATAAATACAAAAAATGATTTGTAATGGAAAAGCTTTCATTAATGAGTAAAAATGATTAAAAGAAAGAAGGAAAGAAAGAAAGAATGTGCAACACAATAGAAGATGCCAGAAGAGTAACAGAATGTGGGCGGGGCCAGACAGTTAGCTGATATTAGCTAAATATTTTCAGACCACTGAGTCTGGAGATTATAAAACATTTTGCATCACCTGTCCTCAGGTCAGTGGGCGGAGTTTAACCAGATGGAGAGAAGCGTCGTGATCTCGTGGTGCTTTTGTGTTGTGTTTGATAAGCTTTTTTATTCATTCATGGCGATTACAGTTAATTAGGCCACGCCCCTTAAAATGACATCAAGGACGGTACACTTTTAATAATGATGTAGAGATGTGAGAGTGCAGCAGCAGAGAACTGAGCACGGGTGAAGTGTGGAAAGAAGGTGGAAGACGCCATGGAAAGATAAAAAGATTCTGCTGCAAGACATAGTCAGAAATGAGTGAGAGAGAGAGAGAGAGAGAGAGAGAGAGAGAGAGAACAAGAAAGAAATGGCCCTGCTGTGTGATAGCTGAGGTCCAGCAGAGTGACTTGATATCCATTTGAAATGAGAGAAAGGGAAAAAGAATGCAAGCTGCAGAAGGCTATAGAAGGTCATTTTGATGGCTAGTAGGCTAGTAATGGAAGGCTAGTAGGCTAGTTATGCTAGCCTGTATTACAGTTTCATACACAGACACCACCTGAGTCTGAGGATAGACTTTATCCATAAGGCTAAACCTTTCTGTGCGTCTGATCCCAGGCAGACGTTTTCACGCTGTTGGTTTTTATATTTCTGACAGAGATTCCTGGCCACTTTCATCACTAAGCCCTTCTCTGGCTCCGTCTCAAACCACCCTTAACCTAAAATCCTCACTCCACTCCTGCTCCTTTCATTACATGGCTCCAAGACTTGGCAACCTGCTTGTTTTTTTTTTCTTCATTTCTTTCAGGATTGAAGTGCACCTTTTCAGCCGGGCCGTAATCCGCTTTGAGGAAGTGAAACAAGGCTTTTTTTCTTTTTTCCTTTCTTGTAGAGCAGAAAAAGAACAAATATTTCATCTAGAGAAACATGTGTTGAGAAGAAAGAGAGCGAGTCTCACTGGCAGACAGATAATACTGATGAAATGTCACAGGACAGAGTGAAAGTGTAAAAAGTGAAAAGAATGTGTGTTAAAAAATAATGAAAGTGACGATGTGTGATGTGTAAAGGTGAGTAAGGTGTAAAGTGTGTGTACAGTGTAGAGGATATGATGTGTAAAGAGTGTGTGATGTGTAAAGTGTGTGTAATGTGTAAAGTGTATAGAGTGTGTGATGTGGATAGAATGTGTGATGTGTATAGAGTGTGTGATGTGTATAGAGTGTGTGTAATGTGTAAAGTATATAGAGTGTGTGATGTGTAAAGTGTATAGAGTGTGTGATGTGTAAAGTGTATAGAGTGTGTGATGTGTAAAGGTGAGTAAGGTGTAAAGAGTGTGTACAGTGTAGAGGATATGATGTGTAAAGAGTGTGTGATGTGTAAAGTGTGTGTAATGTGTAAAGTGTATAGAGTGTGTGATGTGGATAGAGTGTGTGATGTGTATAGAGTGTGTGATGTGTATAGAGTGTGTGTAATGTGTAAAGTGTAAAGAGTGTGTGATGTGTAAAGTGTATAGAGTGTGTGATGTGTAAAGTGTATAGAGTGTGTGATGTGTAAAGTGTATAGAGTGTGTGATGTGTATAGAGTGTGTGTGATGTGTAAAGTATATAGAGTGTGTGATGTGTAAAGTATATAGAGTGTGTGATGTGTAAAGTGTATAGTGTGTGATGTGTAAAGTATATAGAGTGTGTGATGTGTAAAGTATATAGAGTGTGTGATGTGGATAGAGTGTGTGATGTGTATAGAGTGTGTGATGTGTAAAGTATATAGAGTGTGTGATGTGTAAAGTATATAGAGTGTGTGATGTGTAAAGTGTATAGAGTGTGTGTGATGTGTATAGAGTGTGTGTGATGTGTATAGAGTGTGTGATGTGTATAGAGTGTGTGTGATGTGTATAGAGTGTGTGGTGTGTAAAGTGTATAGAGTGTGTGATGTGTAAAGTGTATAGAGTGTGTGTGATGTGTATAGAGTGTGTGATGTGTATAGAGTGTGTGTGATGTGTAAAGTGTATAGAGTGTGTGATGTGTATAGAGTGTGTGTGATGTGTATAGAGTGTGTGTGATGTGTATAGAGTGTGTGATGTGTAAAGTGTATAGAGTGTGTGTGATGTGTATAGAGTGTGTGTGATGTGTATAGAGTGTGTGATGTGTAAAGTGTATAGAGTGTGTGTGATGTGTATAGAGTGTGTGTGATGTGTATAGAGTGTGTGTGAGTGTTAGAGTGTGTGGATTGTAATAGTGTATAGAGTGTGTGTGATGTGTATAGAGTGTGTGTGATGTGTATAGAGTGTGTGATGTGTATAGAGTGTGTGATGTGTAAAGTGTATAGAGTGTGTGTGATGTGTATAGAGTGTGTGATGTGTATAGAGTGTGTGTGATGTGTATAGAGTGTGTGTGATGTGTATAGAGTGTGTGTGATGTGTATAGAGTGTGTGTGATGTGTATAGAGTGTGTGATGTGTAAAGTGTATAGAGTGTGTGTGATGTGTATAGAGTGTGTGTGATGTGTATAGAGTGTGTGTGATGTGTATAGAGTGTGTGTGATGTGTATAGAGTGTGTGATGTGTATAGAGTGTGTGATGTGTATAGAGTGTGTGATGTGTATAGAGTGTGTGTGATGTGTATAGAGTGTGTGTGATGTGTATAGAGTGTGTGTGATGTGTATAGAGTGTGTGATGTGTAT
>NC_083472.1:1240000-1252500 GCF_030014155.1 Tachysurus vachellii | reverse complement strand
TGGCTTTTTATCACAATTTAAAACTCATTTTTGAGATCTGTGCTAAGAACACAGAAGGTTGGTCAATGGTTTCCATCAGATTCCTGCAGATAAAAAGATTCCCTCCATTAAAAATGATCTTTATTAAACACCAGTAGAATAAAATCATTTTAACAAAACATTCAATTAGCACACACACAAACACACACACAAAATTCTATATAAAACACAATTAGCACACACACACAAACACACACAATTCTATATAAAACACAATTAGCACACACACAAACACACACACACAATTCTATATAAAACACAATTAGCACACACAAACACACACACACAATTCTATATAAAACACAATTATCACACACATACAATTCTATATAAAACACAATTAGCACACACACAAACACACACACAATTCTATATAAAACACAATTAGCACACACAAACACACACACACAATTCTATATAAAACACAATTATCACACACATACAATTCTATATAAAACACAATTAGCACACACACACAAATACAATTCTATATAAAACAATTAGCACACACACACAAACACACACATACAATTCTATATAAAACACAATTAGCACACACACACAATTCTATATAAAACACAATTAGCACACACACAAACACACACATACAATTCTATATAAAACACAATTAGCACACACACACAATTCAATATAACATACAATTAGCACACACACACACACACACAATTCAATATAATACACAATTAGTACACCTACACACACACACACACACACACACACACCTCGTGGCTTCTCAGTGAAATAACTTGGAGGTATTTGGTTTCTCTGAAGCTGACAGGAAGGCGGTGTGCTGTTGTGTTGTGATCCTGACTCGTGGCTTTCGTTGCTTGTTTAACCAGCTGCTTTCTGGATGTTGAATAAAACTCAACGAGCTTTGAAGGGAAAAAAATCCCTCGTCTCAGCGTCAGTAAACTCGCATCGCTCAGTTTTTATTTATTTATATTTAATATCCAGCAGTTCCACGTCGAGGCTAGGCGCTCGGCTGCTAATGAGGATTAAACAATGTCATATGCTGTAGCTAATGAGAGCGGTTTTACACTTTCCCTCTGATCGCCGTGACCCGGAAAGCTAATTGGCTCTGGTGTTAATCTAAAAACAAAAAGGAATCAGCTCCTATCTGGTCAGAAAGACGCTAAAGCTTCAGTTTTTTCTGTATATTAGCGCGGACGTAACAACTAGCAGCTATTTGAAGCGAGACTTCAGTCGCTCCACAGCTGTGTTCCACACAAACGCTGACCCACCACGCGCTTTGTTAGCGCTCTGAAGACAGATAAAACAACAGAGCGAGCGTCAAAGGTGGAGTTACCGCTCGGAGGGTTAAACGGTGTCACATAACATCAGAAATGTATCCGACTGTGGAATAAGAGCTCGCTAGTTCTAATGCTAACGCTAGCGTACGGATTACTGAAAATAGACCGAACTGTTTTTCACACTTTTACATTGATTTTTATTCGTGTCATTTTCTTATTCATTTCTTCTGCTGTTGTGGTGAAAACAGCAGAGTTATTGCTGAGGCATGAAGTGCCCCCTGCTTTCCCTCTCCTCCCTCACCCCCATCTTCCACTCTACCCCATCTCTCTCCCTTACTCCCCATCTCCCTCTCTTTCTACCTCCTCCCTCATCCCCCCCATCTCTCTGTCTCTCTCACCCCCTTCTCCTACCCTCCCTCCTCTCTCTCTCACGCTGTCGTCACCCCCCCACCCCACACCCACCCCCCTTCCGGTTATACCCCACAGTCTCCTCAGTGTTAATAAACAGCAGTGTTGAGGCTGTGAGCATTTCTCAGATCTTCTCCCTGCAGGAGTGTTTATCAGCAACAGCAGATGTGCTTCAGCTCAGAGGTCGCAGTTCAGAGGACTCTGTTATTTGGACGCTGCACAATTTTATGCTGAATTTATTTCTTTTTATTATTATTTTTTTTTAATCAGAGCAAATTGTTAGCTCCGGTCTCTTAAGGAGCGCTGCTGGCTGCTTGGCGTCAAAAACACAGAGAGCAGACAACAGGATGACTGCTACATTACAGCTTTGTGTGTGTGTGTGTGTGTGTGTGTGTGTGTTTAAAAACACTCTTCAGTATATGAACGTTAAACTCTCCCAACTGCTGATGGCATGTAATTGTAACTAAAATAACTTTTACTTCAGGACTTCATTCATACTCTCCTTCTAATACGTTATTGTTTCCATAGTAACAGCGCATTCGTTGCTATTACGGTCACGTTTTCCATGAGGAGAAATTTGTTTATTTCTGTATCATGAATGGAAGGAGTCTCCAGCGTCAGTGATTTGTATCAGTCTGAGGTGAAGCTGAATCTTTTTCAGGACAGAGAAACTTCTTCACACTTCCAGTATTCAGTATTCAATGTGTTTGTTTCGTACCGTGAGGTTTGAGGTGCACGCTAACCCTGAGGCTAACCCTAACCCACGCTAACCCTGAGGCTAACCCTAACCCACGCTAACCCTGAGGCTAACTCTAACCCTCGCTAACCCTGAGTCTAACCCTAACCCACGCTAACCCTGAGTCTAACCCTAACCCACGCTAACCCTGAGTCTAACCCTAACCCACGCTAACCCTGAGTCTAACCCTAACCCACGCTAACCCTGAGGCTAACTCTAACCCTCGCTAACCCTGAGTCTAACCCTAACCCACGCTAACCCTGAGGCTAACCCTAACCCACGCTAACCCTGAGGCTAACCCTAACCCTCGCTAACCCTGAGTCTAACCCTAACCCACGCTAACCCTGAGGCTAACCCTGATTAATAAGAACGAATACCAGCGGTGACGTGAGAAGGCGTCACCGGACCGCGGCGCTGCAGCAGATCCGTGTTTTATCACCTTCCTCTCTGCTGCCCGAGCTTCTCATCACAAAGTTATTAGCTAGCTTCTGCAAAGATATATTAAGCAACATTAATATTCAAACAAACAAAACTGTGTTTCCATGGTGACATAACACCCCCCACCCCGACCCCCCTCTGGATCCTGAGAGACTCGAAGCTCACAATGCGGATAGGAAACAGAAGTGTTTTTTCCTCTGTGCTGTGATGAATGATGCTGTTAGAGCTACAGTTTGTGTGTGTGTGTGTGTGTGTGTGTGAAGATTTTAATAAGAAATGACTCAAAACAGGGAACGCTAGACGTCTCAGACACGCAGACAGTTTCATTTTTCAGTTCAGGATCTGGGAGTACAATGACGAACGGAGCACAAGGACACGGAGGAAAGAAAAGATAAACATATAGACAACAAAATATAAAAGAATGAATGGATGACGGAGAAAAAGGTCTGGAGCTCAAAGTTCAAATCCAGCCTGAAAGTGTGTGTGTGTGAGAGAGAGAGAGAGAGAGAGAGAGAGAGAGAGTATCTGTGCTGTCTCTGGGTGGGAGGGGTTTACTCACGCTCATCTGTCAATCACAGAGACACGAGCCAATCACAGGAGTCTGAGATCACACGTATGAGGAACAGGGATTGTGGATGAAGTGTGAAACGTTCCTCTAGCTGAGGTTCTAAAGTGGGATTTAGAACTGTAAGAACCCTGAATATCTGTGTGGACTAAAATATGGTGTGTAAAAGATCATTATAATATGATTCTAATAAATAAACTTTTTTTTTAAACGTTTTTTTATATATATATTTTTTTTACTATATTGTCTGGTTTTTAATTTTTTTTACAGAGCTCTCGCTCTTTCTGCAAGATGTCGCTGACTCCGACTCGTAGCGTGTAGCGTTAGCTCTCATTTCCCATCAAACCTGTGTGTCTGAAGCATCTTCCTGCTGCAGCGTGGAGCAGCTCTGACTGTGACTTAGTCGAAAAAATGGAGGGGAAAAAAACTTTGCCACGTTTAGAGGCAGAACATTTGATTTTATTCAGAGACGCTAACAGCGGCGTGACAGGCGCTCAATAGTGGCCACGTTCCAGTCGGATGGATTCGGTAAACAGAGCTGGCATGTCATTTACTCCCTCCTTCTGCAAAGTGAGAAAAATGCGCTAGGTTACAGAGACGGGAGACGTGTCTGCATGACTGACTCGAGATATTTGGGTTGTTTTACATGTTCTAGAGGCGCTGTGTCGATTCAGCAGATTCTCTCAGTGCCTTCGGGACCTTGGGGTGTTGATACGGAGGCACCGAAGCAGGATGAGACGAGGCGCGATGTTAATGGTAATGCTAATGCTAGCGCCACGAGCTGCACATTGTATAGAAGACTTGGACTAACGTTAATAAGAGGAACTCTGAGGGAGTTAATGCTAAGTTCTCATTTCAACAACAGTTTCTATCCGTTTACAGTCTCTTACAAAACTTCATTTCCTCTTGTCACTTATATTATAGCAGCGATTAACAATCGTTCCGTCTCCAGCTTCTCTTTCTTCTGTCTGTTCAACTTACTAAGACAAAAACTCTCAGCCTGTCAATTGTTTTTAGCTCCTGTGCCCCGGTGAAGTCGGAAAATATCCGTAAACATCAAAGTCTTCTCTGTATAACTGTTGATTTTTTAACCCATTTATGGTCACCGGGGCGTCTGCTGCTGATGAGCCGTCACTATGGAAACGCTAACATTGTAATAATAATAATAATAATAAACCACACGTAGCTATAAACAGATAAAAGCTTCTGGATTCGGTTGTCGTTACCTTCCTGGCATCTGATATATTGCTCTGCGAGCTCACGGGCGCATGATCACTGTTACTCAAAGGAACAAATGAAGGTGTGAAAAAATAATTAGGTTTGTGGAGAAGCTTTTCTTCAGGAACACTGAAGCGCTAAAGAGAAACTTGAGACGATGATGATGGTGGTGATGATGATGATGATGATGATGATGATGATGATGATGATGGTTTTAGTGACATGATGCTGATTTGCAGTAATTTCTCAAAGGTCTTGATATTTTAATGTTGTCACCTCATATTCACCTGGACTGAAGGACTGAATGACACACACACACACACACACACACACACACACAGACAGACACTCACACACACACACAGACACACACACACTCAGACAGACACACACACTCACACACACGCGCGCGCGCACACACACACACACACACACACATGCACACACAAAACTTCTCATATGCAGATCTGCAGCTCATGAATATTTATTCAGCCGCTCGGTTTCTCCCGTTGTGACTCGGAGTAAACGTGAGATGTGGAGCCTCATGGAATCGCTCAGCTACTCAGATCAGCAAACGCAGCGAGATGTTTGTACAAGTGTTCACTCTGAACTGACAAAAGCCTCCTGAGACTCGGAGCTGCTGGGATTCTGGCATCAGCAGTAAACTGAGATTAGATTAGTTCAATATTTATGCTGATTTCCTGAAAAAACATTAAAGACTCTTCTAAATTGTTCAGCCCCTCTGTATGGAGCAGGGCTTCATCTTTTACTTCTGATTTCCTGTTCTGTCTCCTCAGACTCCGCTGACAGGAAGTTAGAAAAAGAGTTTCATTTTAATTCTGATTATCAGTTCAAATTAAACAATAAGCACCAGGAAAATAATAATAAATAATAAATAATTACATTATTAGAATTAATAACTATTATTTAAAATGGCTTAATAACTAGTTTTACATTTTATGCAATAATAATAATAATAATAATAATAATAATAATAATAATAATACATTTTGTAATGAAATAAATATCTGACCAATGATTTATGGAATAATGTTTTAAATAAATTAAAGGTGAGGTCTCCGTTGTTTGAGAAATGCTTCAGAAAACTGATTCGGGACGACAAACAAAACAAAAACAAAACTTACGTGTAGCCAATGAGCAGAAAGGGGCGGGGCTTGTCAATATGGGCGGAGAGAGCGTTCAGTGTGCATGTGTGACATTAGCAGAAAGCGGTTTTAACATTGACATGGAGGATAAAAACAAAGAAAGAAAGAGAAGAAAGACTTACGATAAGGTACGAAGTAGGACGTGTTAATATAGGATCAGCTTTCCAGCGCTGGAGAGAACTGAAGGAGCAGGAAGTTGGTCACATATTCACAGATTGGAGTTTCCTGAGTCAATAACTCCTGAGCTAAACGCTGTTACTACACAAATAACACCTCTTTTCTATCGTAGTAATGTAGAGACGCAGCTACAACCGTGTTTTGTGTAGTAACAGTGTTTAGCTCAGGAGTTATTGACTCGGGAAACTCCAATCTGTGAATATGTGACCAACTTTACTTAAGACGCCGAGGCGCTTTTTTCCTTCTCGATAGGTGAGTAACGTTGGTTTTGTTTTGTTACACAGAACTAATATATGTCTTTGTCCTTTACATGATTATGCTTGTGTGTCATTTTTGCTTGTTTGTTTATCTACAATCGTATTGTTCTTCCCTTCAGCTATGATAAAGACACATTTCTTTCCGTTAGTCGCCTGGGTTACGTATGTATGTGTGGGCGGAGCTATCAATACAGGGGTGGGACACATTTGGGTTAGGGGCGTGTTTGTTTTGGTGATTTTATATGTCAACATTGGCTTTCAAACATCGGAGACCCCACCTTTAAATAAAGACTTGTGATTTGTGAAGCGAAGATACAGATTATCCTGCTCATAAGAAAAAATGTAAAAGAATCAGAAAGAAAAATGTTTTTTTAAACAGATTTTTATTTTACTTCAGTGACACGATGCTAGCTTTAATGCGAGCTGACTAGCCGTTACGCGCGTAATAATTCAGTGATAATTGTGAAGCTAGCAAATATTAGCCAAGAACATCTTGCTTGTTTTAACAGACTAATAATTAACACCATATTATTTCACGTCCATTATTTAACTGAGAAATATTTAATCAGTAAGTAGATCATGATCTCTGACATGAAATCTGCAAGTACAAATGCAAATAAAACACTGTTCTGTTTAAATCTGTGGACAAGTGAAGAGCGGTCAAGAAAATCTGTAATATAGACTGTGTGTGTGAGACGAAACCCGTGAACACGGCGCAAATGCTACAGTACGCTAGGCTACGCTAGGCTACGCTAGGCTAGGCTCAGATGACATCTCTGTACTGACCGTGGAGGTGGATTGAACTTAAGGAGCAGTGCGTTGTGGACGTGTGGGCTGTGATTCTGTGATGAGAAGGAAAAGGTCTCAGTGATGTGAACACGGATGGTGTGTGTGGAAGTGTGTGTAACTTCACCAGACAGAAGAAAGAGGAAGCTGAGGAGGAGTGATGTCAAGGGTGAAGAAGGTGTGTGAGGTGTGGACTCCTGCATTCGAACGCTGCATGGCGGTGTGTTGTAATGGTGTGTGTATCATGTTGTGTAGTGGTGTGTATCATGTGTAGTGGTGAGTGTTGTGGTGTGTGTATCATGTGTTGTAGTGAGTGTTGTGGTGTGTGTATCATGTTGTGTAGTGGTGAGTCTTGTTGTGTGTGTATCATGTTGTGTTGTAGTGAGTGTTGTGGTGTGTGTATCATGTTGTGTAGTGGTGAGTCTTGTGGTGTGTGTATCATGTTGTGTTGTAGTGAGTGTTGTGGTGTGTGTATCATGTTGTGTAGTGGTGAGTGTTGTGGTGTGTGTATCATGTTGTGTAGTGGTGAGTGTTGTGGTGTGTGTATCATGTTGTGTTGTAGTGAGTGTTGTGGTGTGTATATCATGTTGTGTTGTAGTGAGTGTTGTGGTGTGGTGTGTGTATCATGTTGTGTTGTAGTGAGTGTTGTGGTGTGTGTATGATGTTGTGTAGTGGTGAGTTTAGTGGTGTGTGTATCTTGTGTGGTGCCCATGCAGCTGAGCAATTGAGTGTTCGGGGCCTTGCTCAGGGGCCCAGGTTTGTGTGTGTTAGTGTTGTGTAGTGGTGTGTACAACTTCCTTGCTTTGGGTCCAGCTGGGGGGCACACACACACACACACACACACACAAACACACACACACACACACACACACACACACACACACAAACATTCAATTCAAATGTATTTGTATCGCGCTTTTAACAATGAACATTGTCTCAAAGCAGATTTACAGAACATAAAGATAATTTTAAGAAATTTGATATTATATGAAGATTAATATAATACAAAACTTAACATTAGACATATAATTAAATATTCAATTATTTTTCTCATAATAATTCTAAACTAATTCTAAACTTTAATAAAGTTTTAAAATAAACTTATAAATAAACCTCCTTTATGTCACACTGACACTTTATTCTCTGTGGATACACAAATATATTTTATAAACACTTGTATATTTTTGTAAATTGTGAATATTAGGTTCTTTTATTTTTTTCACTTTATTTATTTACTATTGTTATTAATCCGCCTCCGGCAGGCCCCGCCCCCTCATGCCCAACCAATGAGAGGACAGTATAATAAACAATAAGAAAGCTTAAAGTTCTTCTTAATCACGTTCACAGGAACCTTAATGAGAATAAATACAAATCTACAGGAGGATTTAGTACACAAGAAACAGGAAGTCTGTCCGGAGACCCGAGGAGTTACGGAGTTCTGGTTACAACATCATCAGGATTCAAACCTGGAGTCTCCTGACATTCGGGTGAAACTTTAGATTGGTAGCCTGCCATTTGGTAGCCCACCCTGGAGCCTTTCCTGGGCTCCTGACCAAGACTCAGAGCCCTCAGCTGCTCAGCTCTGCTCCTGGACCCCAGGCGCTTTGGATAAAATCATGTGCCAAGTGAACAGATGTGGAATATCCACTTTAACTCGGACGCCGTTTTATTCCGTGGTTTTTGAGCGAGTCCACGTTCCTCCATGATTATTTTATTCTCTTCGCTAATCTTCTCGGTGCTCAATTATTCGTAATCTCGCTGCATTAACATTCGGGCCACGTGACAGATGACATACAACATGCAGCACGGACACATTGGGAGGAGTTTAAACCTGTTGTGTGGATTGTGAGCTCAGATCCATCTCGCTGTCTGTGAGGTGCTGGGGGCGTCAGGGGGAGTCGGGGGGGCACAGAAATAATTCAGCAAAGCTTCACTTATTAAACCGTAGCTGCACCAACCGGCTAGTGCGAGTGGGATTTAAAACAAAACACCTTCCTGTTTAGGCCACGCCCATCTCAGGCCTAAATCTCAATGCCAGTCCAATTACTTGACCGTGTTGCATCAGAACTTTCGTTCAGCTCTTTGTTTGCACTTTTGCTGCTGTTATGACATTAATTTGATGCTCTGTGCGTTTTTATACGCCGCTCAAGTCACGGCTGAAACGCTCGGCGGCGGACGAGTCGACCCGCTCGAGGATAAATAAAGTCGATTCTGTCGGATTGCTTCCAGACTGAAGCCCAGTAGAATCCAGACATCGCTGAGAAAATGATGGATTTTGGTGCACTTTTTTGGTGTCTATCTTGTACCCTGTGGACCAATGATGTAAAGCTCCATGCAGAGTGGAAGAAGCCCAAGTTTGGGCAAACATCAAGAAAAAAATAAAAATAAAGGAACAGCTGTAGAACATACGAGTACGCAGTCACTTCAGGTGTGTAGCAGTGTGTAGGTTATTCATTAAGTCTATTTGAGGTAAAATACTATAAAATACACTTTCTTCTCTAAGAACCTTAAAGAGATTCCAATTTATAAGTAGAAGATTAAAAGAACGTCCTAGTCAATTATTTTAAGAACTTAATTCTACAAGAGAAATTTTGCTTAAAGGTCATTAGAAAGGGACCAGAGTGTTTTATTCTATTTATTCTAGTCTCATTTCCTTTTGTCTTTAAAAGAAATTCTCCATCTGGAATCCATCTGGAATCCTGAAGATGTTTCAGCTTTTCTCTCTAAAGAAACTCTGGAGGAAGAAGTTCCAGAAAAAAGCACAGGGTTCTCCATTGCACAGGGTTTTAATTAGAGCTGCTTTTCAAATCAAAGAACACATTTTATATTTTAAATATACAACATTAACATGATGGTGGTGGAGGTGGTGGAGGTGGTGGTGGTGGGTAACGTTGCTAAAGAGTCAGTGGCTCGATCCTGATTTCTATCTCACAGTGTAGGAGGAGGTTCCCCAAGGGTTCCTTGGACGCTTCTCAAACTCATTGTTTCTATATATTATATGCAGAATCTTATAGGAGAATCTTAAAAACTCTAAATGATGGCAGTGGATCCTGTATGTATCCCAGGTTGCTGGATCCACAATGCTAGGGCTAGAGAAGGTTCCAAGGAACCCCAGAAGAACTGTTTTTAATAATAGAGCTCAAAAACCGGTGGCATGGTGGCTTAGTGGTTAGCACGTTGGCCTCACACCTCCAGGGTTGGGGGTTCGATTCCCGCCTCCACCTTGTGTGTGTGGAGTTTGCATGTTCTCCCCGTGCCTCGGGGGTTTCCTCCGAGTACTCCGGTTTCCTCCCCCGGTCCAAAGACATGCATGGTAGGTTGATTGGCATCTCTGGAAAATTGTCCGTATTGTGTGATTGTGTGTGAGTAAATGAGAGTGTGTGTGTGTGCCCTGTGATGGGTTGGCACTCCGTCCAGGGTGTATCCTGCCTTGATACCCGATGACACCTGAGATAGGCACAGGCTCCCCGTGACCCGAGGTAGTTCGGATAAGCGGTAGAAGATGAGTGAGTGATTATGAGTGAAGCCTCTCACACCAGCATACTCCACGGTCCACTAGCAGAGCTCCTACACTAAATGCACCACCAGCCTATTCTAGATCATAACTTTACACACAAGTTAACTGGTGAAGTCTCACAACAGTGAGCCGAAGCTCTGAATCCTGAAAGCTGTCAGGCTCATTAGCGGCCATTTAGTCGCTGCACTCCTCAATCGATGATTCCATCAATTAGTCCCTTGCTCAATTAGTCACTAGGGAAAAGAGCTCAATGTGCACTTTGAAACCCACTCCGTCCATCATTCACTCCTCAACTTTGATCCGTTCCAGTGGCTCCAGCTATCGATCCTCCAGCACCGGATACAGCTGGGACGAGTCCCAATGAGAGACCAGAGCCAGACAGGACGCTAACCGCTTCATCACACCGCTGCCTGGACCTTAACGACCCACATGTTCTTCATTAACTTTATTTAAATCACGTTGGTCAAACAAATCATTATAGTAATTATGCTGGACGTGTCCTGAAGTGTGTCCTGACGTGTGTCTTGAAGTAAGTCCTGAATTGTGTCCTGAGGCATGTCCTGCTGCTAGCAGACGTTACTTGAAGCGTGTTTAAAGGTTTGCGGTTGTCACCAGTTGGAATGTGATTGTTGTCCATTTAAAAGCTGCAGGTTTAGGTGATAAGACAGGAGAATAGTGAGACGTGTGTAAGTGGGTGAAGATGAACTTAGTAAAGATGAGGCTTTTCTCAGGTGGATGTCAAAGACGAATGTTTTGAAAACCGTCTCTGTTTGTCCTCTGTGTGTTTTGCGTGTGTTATGATGGTACTCTTACTTCGTGTACAGGACTTTTTTTCTTTGATGAAACGTTTGAAGTTTAACTTTTCAGTTAGGTTTGATGTTACATATTTGATGATGATGATGATGATGATGATGATGATGATGATGATGTTTGTGCAGAAGACACAGAATAAAATCAATGTGTAGTTCTTAGCACCGCTCCTGAGGCATCTGACAAAACACTTTATGACATGACATGACGATGCTGTTGTGATCATGTGACCGTCTTATTTGCATGTTAATGATAAAACTGTTTGTGTGGAAAAGATGTGAAAACTGGGGGTAAAAGCTGTGTTTGAATAATCGTGTATAGTCGTGGACATTTGCTAGTTCACTTAGTCTACAAATCTACATTTAACTCTGTTACTCCGAAGCCAAAAAAACTGGGTTCCTCCTGATTATCTCATGTCCGTGTTGGTGACTGAACGTCTTCCTCACGTCTCGCTCCACAGTGGTGTTAATATGAAGCTCATATGAAAGTAAACACTCAGGACTTTAAGAATTTGTAGAGTTTCATCACTATTTCTGTTTTTCTCTACAACACTAGAGGTGATAGATTTATAGAAAACACTTAATTACTTCCACACAGATGTTTGTGTGTTCAGAGTAAATGTTGATATCAAACCCATTTCTGCTGCGAGAAGCTCCGAGTGTTTGTTCATCTAAAAATCAGCTCAGATTTCTGTTCAACCCTAAAATTCAGTGTAAGATCATCAACAGAGGGACAAAAACACGTCTAAAACACACTGAAGTCCTGACTCACTTTAGATCAGACTCACAGACTAGTGATAAAACATTCATTTGTTCATTCATACTTATTAAAAAAGTCCATTTCCATTTCACCTGTGCACTGGATCACCAGTGTTGTGGGGAAAAGGGGGAAAATTGTTTCTAGTGGAGGCAATAAGATGCACTTGTGCTTTTTAAAGCTTAAATTTAAAGCTGGCAACACACCTCACAATGCAACACACCTCACAATGCAACACACCTCACAATGCAACACACCTCACAATGCAACACACCTCACAATGCAACACACCTCACAATGCAACACACCTCACAATGCAACACACTTCCCAATGGAACACACTTCACAATGCAACA
>NC_083472.1:1205000-1235000 GCF_030014155.1 Tachysurus vachellii | reverse complement strand
ACATTAAAGTGCTGAGATCTGTAATTAACTCGGCGGTGTGCGCCATGTCACATGCCGATAATTGACTGTGAAAGTAGCAAAGAT
The DNA here is from genome assembly GCF_030014155.1 of Tachysurus vachellii. Lineage (NCBI taxonomy): Eukaryota > Metazoa > Chordata > Actinopteri > Siluriformes > Bagridae > Tachysurus > Tachysurus vachellii. The sequence goes on along the minus strand of NC_083472.1, from coordinate 1,234,916 downwards.
TAACAATTAATGATGATCTGTTGGAAAATAATAATAATAAATTAATTAATTAATTGTGTAAAGTCAGAGGAAAATCCATCTCAGGTGAAATATAAAAAAGAATTCAAATTTCAAATGTTAATAAGTCAACAAATTTTGTGAAGAAAAAAAAAAATTCAATAAAAATTAATAAAATAAAATTCAATATAAATTCCCCAAAATTTTTCCTTGAAAAATTAAAACACATATAAACTTTAATAATTATTTGACATAATGCAAATGAATAAGATTACAGGATTCCGACATTTATTTTTTCACTGAAACATCGCTTACTGCTGAGGAAAGACGCTAAACTGGTGGCTAAACTGTACAAATACCTCACATTAGCATTGTAGCTAAAAAAAACCCAGCATATTAATTGCTTGGAAAATGTATAAATTGGTTGCTGAATGAACTCCTTGGAGTTGAATTTTAAATGGCACATTAATAAACTGCATTAGAGTTCCTCTGTAAAGCGCTGAGACGCCCAGCAGTAAGTTTCTCTTTGATTCTCGGTGATTGCTGCAGTTTTCCTCCAGAGAGCCTCGGCTTTATCTGCACAACACAGCGATGGCCTGAAGTGGTGTTCACTCGAGTCTCTCGCATGGCTCCAGGAAGAAAACAGTCATTAATCAGCATATGTGTGTTATGAATTCATGCTCTCTCTCTCTCTCTCTCTCTCTCTCTCTCTCTCTCTCTCTCTCTGTCTTTTTCTCTCTCTCACAAAAGCTCACAGCAGCTGGATCTCCTCACATCTGCTGCTGCCAGAGCTCCAGATTCTCCATCAGCCTTCGCCGTTCTCGCCTTCCATAAAGAGCAGAAATTACCTCTTTAGTCCGTCTTTATCTGGAGCCCATTTGCTTTAATCAACACTTTAGTTTTCTATCTGATTTAAATGTTCAGGCCTGAAGCGTAAAGTTTCTGAGAAACGAATCGTAACGAGAGAAAATTAACAGCTAGGAACCTAAACCCCGCCCACTTATCTGCATATCTTTGAATAATATCTTTAAATTTCATTAAAATAAATTCTGTTTAAATTGATCCGCCAACGGTTTACGGTTATGTTGTGGAACCTCCATTAAACGAGGGAGCTCCTTATCTTGTTATGGAGGAACTGCAAAGCTTAAACTCTAAAGCTCTGACGCTTTTGAGAAACGTACACAATTATTTATGTTCTTTGTACTTTTCTTTCTGAGAGAATGCTTCTGTGTAAGAGACACGTTTAACATCTGTGGACATGTGCGTCTGAATAACATGTCTGTTGACTAGTTTCTGCATGCTAGCTGACTAGCCTGAGCTCTCTGACCCCTTGCTGATGTTTTTTTTTCTTCTTTTCTACAGACACATCGAGAACTGGTTGGGTCTGCAAACCGTACAGGAAGTTGACATGGCGCTGTACACAGGAATCCAGAGACTGTGAGTAGCATTAGCACTTTTAGCACTATATTGCTAATATTTCCTTTACACCAGACCGGTAGATCTCTGGATTAGCGCTCTGTGACGATGCTAGGCGGTCAGCTGGGCATTCTCATCTCCCAGTGGTCAACTTTAGCAACGTGGATTTTCCTTTTAAGTCGGCCCACAAACAAAAAGATCCTCCCCAAGGTCTGCTTTGCACTGATCCAATAAACAGCACTGGAGCAGCCAGGAAATTTAATTACGTCCCCCATCGCCGGCGTCTGGATGAGAACTCAACTCGGCTTTCCTTCTCCCTTTCCTCTTCCTGATTGGCCGGCTGTAGCCGCCCTCTTCCAAAACATGTCCGCGGATGCCTAACGGGAAGCTAATCCTCACACCATCTCGCGTACACATGCTAGCACATGCACATTTTCTCCTAGCCAATTTCCAAAGGCTTAAAGCAATTACAGCAGCACTGATTAGCATGTTTCTCATCGGTTACTAGCGTTTGTCGATACTCCACTAGCGCCCAGAACCCAGTCCGAAAACCACAGCATCTCATTGCTTCTCTCTGTTTTAACTCTTTTTATTGATCTGTCATTATATTTTATGTTTAATTATATTAAGAAATCAATAGACGACTCAGAACCGCTTGCTGCTTGCGCTGGAGCTATCAAGAAACCAGAGAATTTCTTCTCTGTAATAATGTTTCTACCAGTTCAAGATCAGATGTTAAGGTTGCCTAATGAATAAAATAAGCATGGATTTAGAATCTATTGTAAATTTAAAAGCTGAATCCATCTTTTACTCCGATGGTGTAATTTCTTTCTTTTGCATTAGCATAAAACTAGCGCCTTGACTTTAAACATTAAACACTTGAAAACAGGGAACTCCAGGAGTTTTGTAGAGTTTTTTGATAATTCCCAGTGTCCTAGGCATATGAGAGGAAAACACTCTTCTCATGGATCCATTAAATGTAATCGTGAGAAACAAAAATGAAGCTTAAAGCATCACTCAGATTTGCAGGTTGTCAAATGACATGTTTCTGAAGTTCTGCTCTAATATGACGCAAGTCTGGTGTTTGGGCACAAAAATTCAGAGTCTTGGAATCAGACCTGAGTCTAATGTTTAATGGGATACCAGATCTGATACATGTGGTCATGGAACGTGAAGGTCAATGAACGGTCAAGAACAGAATCCATGTGGCTTTTTCCCAATGCACATGTTAATATCGCTGGAACGACAGTTGTTCAGGAGCTCAACCCCTCAGAGATCCCAGAGGAAACCCACCAGAGGTCCAGAGGAAACCCCCCAGAGGTCCCAGAGGAAACCCCTCAGAGATCTCAGAGGAAATCCCTCAGAGATCCAGAGGAAACCCACCAGAGGTCCCAGAGGAAACCCCTCAGAGATCCCAGAGGAAACCCCTCAGAGATCCAGAGGAAACCCTCCAGAGGTCCAGAGGAAACCCCCAGAGATCCCAGAGGAAACCTACCAGAGGTCCAGAGGAAACCCCCCAGAGATCCCAGAGGAAACCAACCAGAGGTCCAGAGGAATCCACCCAGAGGTCCCAGAATAAATCTGGTGGAGAAAACAGAGGAAACCCTCAGGAGAACCCAGAGGAGACCCAAACACAAAGGGAATACGTACACCAGAGCTCAAGACCAATCCTGTGATTTTGGTACTGTGAGGAACCGACATAATAGTGTTCTAAATAATAAACCAAAAGATCCAGTACACAAGAACAGTCCTCACAGAGCAGAGACACCTTAATATTCACTCTAGTGCACTGATTGAAACCAGTCAGTAATCTTTAGCACCATAAGGCTCCTCTGCATGCAGGATCAAAATCACAGACCAACCAACAGCTGGAACGATTCGAGTCCTGCATCACAACCCATGGCTGTGTGTGGGCTCGACCCCAAGGAGACAACGATCTGATTACTCCTTCACACGGCCGTAAATGAAAACAGGAGCGAGCGCTCAGCACGGATAAACATCTTACAGATGCCGGTGATAAAAATGGATTCAATATACATAATTGATTTGAGATGCCAGCGAGAGCAACGATGAGAGGGAGGAGAGGTTGCTTTTCCAATGAGGACGCTGGCTGTAATGATACCTCAGGAGAAAGAGAAGCTGCTGCGCTTTTTTATCATCTCCTTTAGCCGTCTGAATAATTATCGGCTCAGACGGCGCCGGTGTCATGTCAGGTTAAAACAACCAAACTGCACCTTTCTCATCCTCTCACAAGTCGTGTGCTTCAAGCCAGACCTATGATTTACCTCAAATGCGACGTCAAATCAGCAGGTAATCAGCACACTCGCTGTTTGACGCTGGTGCGATCCACAGGCCCTCTCTGTCTGAATGCCGGTTTCCATAGATACCATCGTGGCTTAGCTTTCGCAGTCATTTACAATAAGCCCTCTTCCAGTGTGCACACTCCTACAAGTGTTTGGGAAAATGTCACAGTGGTAGTTGAGAAGGAAAACAAAAATATTTGCTCTTTTTTCTTTCAGGACTATCATGAACTGCAATTTGAGGACCATCCAGTCTCGAGCTTTTGCCCAGAACCCGCATCTACGCTACATGTAAGTAAAGTTGTACCAAAAGAAAAAGAAAACGACGCGATCCAAATAGGGATCATTTACTCCAATGGGAAATGTAAATGTCTTAAACCTTAAAGGTGAGGTCTCCGTTGTTTGAGAAATGCTTCAGAAAACTGAGTCGGGACGACAAACTAAACAAAAATCAAAACTAACGTGTAGCCAATGAGCAGAAAGGGGCGTGTCTTGTCAATATGGGCGGAGAGAGTGTTCAGTGCGCATGTGTGACATTAGCAGAAAGCGGTTTTAACATTGACATGGAGGATAAAAACAAAGAAAGAAAGAGAAGAAAGACTTATGATAAGGTAAGAAGTAGGACGTGTTAATATAGGATCAGCTTTCCAGCGCTGGAGAGAACTGAAGGAGCAGGAAGTTGGTCACATATTCACAGATTGGAGTTTCCTGAGTCAATAACTCCTGAGCTAAACGCTGTTACTACACAAATAACACCTCTTTTCTATCGTAGTAATGTAGAGACGCAGCTACAACCGTGTTTTGTGTAGTAACAGTGTTTAGCTCAGGAGTTATTGACTCGGGAAACTCCAATCTGTGAATATGTGACCAACTTTACTTAAGACGCCGAGGCGCTTTTTTCCTTCTCGATAGGTGAGTAACGTTGGTTTTGCTTTGTTACACAGAACTAATATATGTCTTTGTCCTTTACATGATTATGTTTGTGTGTCATTTTTACTTGTTTGTTTATCTACAATCGTATTGTTCTTCACTTCAGCTATGATAAAGACACATTTCTTTCCAGTAGTTGCCTGGGTTACGTATGTATGTGTGGGCGGAGCTATCAATACAGGGGTGGGACCCGTTTGGGTTAGGGGCGTGTTTGTTTTGGTGATTTTATATGTCAACATTGGCTTTCAAACAACGGAGACCGCACCTTTAACTTTAACCAGACCTCAAGAAAATCTGGACATGTTCTTATCAGTACTCACCTGTTATCTCTATCACTTTCCTTTTTTTTTTCAATCTTAGTTATAGAGTTTCAGAATATGAGCATACAGTGCAAAGATCAATGCTAGTTTTTTTCCTTATATTGTTACATGATCAGTTTCTACGTTCAGTTTCTACAACCAAACAACATTAATCAGGTTGAAGTAAAGCAGATTTGACAAATGATTTGAAGTCATTTATTCCATGAGAAGAAGAACATGTCCTTCTCAGCTAACGATCTAGTCCGCTAGCAGGTTCTCCTTCACGGCTGATGTTCTGCTTAGATTCATGTCTGTTTAGGTAAATAATGAAATGATAAAAAATATAAACTCATCAAATAAACACACCATTTTATGTATATTGCTGAGTGAATACTGTTTTTTTTAATTAGCCAGTAGTGAAAATGATTTTCACGTTGCCTTGTGAGTTCTGCACATTTATGGGAACCTGTGAAATCTCTTTATTCTTCTCATCAGCTTTGAAGGCAGATCTTAAAGCTTGTTGCATGCACAAGACATCTCCTCTACTCACTTTCTGATCACAAGCAGACTTTGTGTCTTCGTGCATCTTTAGTAACTATGAAGTTCTCCACAGAACTCGTCCCGTGACATAAACATGGATTATTGAGACCTTGAGAAATATATGTGGATGTAAAAACCTTCAAAAGAAGGTGTGGATTGTGTGAGTTGTTCAGAGCCATGCGGGTCTTTTACCTCGTGTTATTTTGGTTGTGTGAAGGTTTCTGTTTCCCGCTTTACATAAACAAAGGTTATTGGAGGTGGAGAGTCTGACTGGAGCCTTACGCTAGAATGAGTGAGGGAGAGCGAGAATGAAAGAAGTGCAGAGAGCGAGAGATGATTTGGTTAATGAAGGCTGAAACGGGAGAATGTGACAGGTCTGCTATTTCCCCATTTGGCTAGAAAGCATGATGAGTCGCTGGCTGTCACCTCCTGCCGATCCCACCCAATTTGGGCTGTCCATCACCACCTGAAAGTGCCTCCACGTTTCATCTGAATGACACGCGTGGGTGCAGGCAGCTTCATAAAAAGTGTGTGTGTGTGTGTGTGTGTATAATATATCTGTCACCGTGTATGACTACATCACACTGCATAAAAGACCACGCTGTGAAGCTTCGTGTTCCAATCTCAATAACCTTATTTGTGTTTTTCATTTTTCCACAAATTGTCCTCACTTTAAAATCAAAGCAGGTCATTTGTATGTGATGATACACAGATCTAATCTCTCTCTCTCTCTCTCTCTCTCTCTCTCTCTCTCTCTCTCTGCGTTCTCTGCAAATAAACACCTCACAGATGCCGTCATTTAAAAATATATTTGATATCCATAATTGATTCCAGATGCGGATGAAAGTAGCAGCGTGCACGTAGAGGTGTGACATCTCTGACACTGATCCAGTCATTAGCGTCGCCTGGGCGACACCTGAAGGATGCGGAGCTTGTGCTAATCGATACAGCGTTTCAGGCATCGACTGGAAAATATTGTAGACATGTAGGTCTAATGTACGGGAACGTGTTATTAAGGCTATAAGTGCTAACCTCACCGCTTAACCTCTATCACGCTGCAAGAATTCCATAGCGCTGCATTTACAGCTCAGCGTTTCTGATCCTTACTGCAGTTAATAATCAGAAACAGGAGCCACTCGTGAGGGAGGAGTTAAACACCACAGGCTGGGATTTTACTGAAGTTACACAGTGTAGCATATTTATAGTTACGCTGAATGCTATGTGAAATGCTAACAATGGCTATACAATCATAATAAACTGGGTGTGTCTGTGTGATAAACTGGGTGTGTCTGTGTGATAAACTGGGTGTGTCTGTGATAAACTGGGTGTGTCTGTGTGATAAACTGGGTGTGTTTGTGTGATAAACTGGGTGTGTCTGTGTGATAAACTGGGTGTGTTTGTGTGATAAACTGGGTGTGTCTGTGTGATAAAATGGGTGTGTCTGTGTGATAAACTGGGTGTGTTTGTTTGATAAACTGGGTGTGTCTGTGTGATAAACTGGGTGTGTCTGTGTGATAAACTGGGTGTGTCTGTGATAAACTGGGTGTGTCTGTGTGATAAACTGGGTGTGTTTGTGTGATAAACTGGGTGTGTTTGTTTGATAAACTGGGTGTGTCTGTGTGATAAACTGGGTGTGTCTGTGATAAACTGGGTGTGTCTGTGATAAACTGGGTGTGTCTGTGATAAACTGGGTGTGTCTGTGTGATAAACTGGGTGTGTCTGTGTGATAAACTGGGTGTGTCTGTGTGATAAACTGGGTGTGTCTGTGTGATAAACTGGGTGTGTCTGTGTGATAAACTGGGTGTGTTTGTGTGATAAACTGGGTGTGTCTGTGTGATAAACTGGGTGTGTCTGTGATAAACTGGGTGTGTCTGTGTGATAAACTGGGTGTGTCTGTGTGATAAACTGGGTGTGTTTGTGTGATAAACTGGGTGTGTTTGTGTGATAAACTGGGTGTGTTTGTGTGATAAACTGGGTGTGTCTGTGTGATAAACTGGGTGTGTCTGTGTGATAAACTGGGTGTGTTTGCAGGTTTTAAAGCCTACATCATTTCCAGGCTTTAGCATTGAGACTTTGTTGATTTTTCCGATGATGTTTTATGTTAGTCTTGTTGCTCTCGATACTCCCAGGCTGTCATGGCTGGCTCTGTACACAGGATTTTGTGTTCACGTCACGTTGCCTTTTATAAGCTGTAAAATCCCTGAGATTTGCTGATCTCCCGTGTAGTGAAGTGGCCACGTTCTGACTCATTTCCTGTGCTTATGTCCTGTGGGTTCAGAGCGACTGTGCCATCCATCAGCTCCTCCTACGGCTAATATAATGACCCCTGGGCTCTAACCTACAGATACAGATGAGCTCTTCTGATGTGGATCAATAAGGACTTAGAGCTTCTCTGCAACACACACACACACACACACACACACACACACTCCACTCCTCGACTCAACACACCGCCGCCACCGCCAGATGCAGTACATGATAGTCAGTAGCTTTCCATCAGCTTGAGGTCATGCGGTCAGGATGAAGTTACCTGCTCCATAATTCTCATTGTATTTACAGTCTGAGCCAAAAATTCACAATTTACACACTTATAAATCCTGTAGCTCACTATAACTCACCTGGGGAAAGTGCATCGTAGCAACTGAACAATTCTCTCTTATTAAAAAAGTATAAAAGAAAAGGATAAAATGACACACACACACACACACACACACTTATACACCTATACACCCACACACTTGTATATACACACCTCTGTATACACACAGACACACACACAGACACACACACACACTGATTGTCTTCAGTGTCATGAACATTTTGGACCTTCACTGAGATAAGACCAACTCTTTGAGGATCCTGAGACATCTAGAGATGTTCCAGCTCCAGTTAGACTCTGCGATACTAAAGAGGAGATGTGAACTCCATGTGGTCTTTGAGGACAACATCCTCCTCATCAATACAACATTTATCAGACTGTATATTTATAATCACACCCCCAGTGTCACCCAGATGAGGATGAGGTTCCCCTTTGAGTCTGGTTCCTCTCAAGGTTTCTTCCTTTACCATCTAAGGGAGTTTTTCCTCCCCACAGTCACCTGAGTCACCTCAGACTTGTTCATTGGGGATAAATACATACACATTTAAATATATCTAATATTAATCTGGAATTTTGTATTATATTAATCTTTATATTAATCTTTATATTATTCTTTATAATAACCTTTTGTTCTATGTTTATGTTCTGTAAATCTTCACAAATACATTTGAATGAGAAAATAACAACCCGGTGATCAAACCGGCAGAATTAAAGCTATACATTTATTCCATTATTTATTTAATTACTTAAAAAAATTCTAATATTGAAATTAATAAATGTCTGTAAAAATCACACAGATTTAAAGATCACAGAATAGAACATCAAAGCAACTGCTGCCATCAAGTCATAATTAATAAAATTGGAATGAAAACTGTGACAGACTCAGAAAAAAATGTAAATAACCAGTTTTAAGATTGTGGACTTGTACTTAGAAATGAGTAGATAAATAAATAAATAAATAAATAAATAAATAAATAAATAAATAAACTAATTAATTAATTGATTGAGGTTATTGGAAAATAATCAACTTCAAGGTGCTTTTAAATGTATAAATATTAATGAGATTATTAATTTTTATACTACTCCATCATCTGAAATAACTTATTTTATAATCTTAATTAGTTAATTAGACTAGGAGGTCTTGTGTACAAGGAGGTCTTGTGTACGAGGAGGTCATGTGGATGAGGAGGTCTTGTGTACGAGGAGGTCTTGTGTACGAGGAGGTCATGTTGATGAGGAGGTCTTGTGTACGAGGAGGTCATGTGGATGAGGAGGTCATGTGGACGAGGAGGTCTTGTGGACGAGGAGGTCTTTTGGAGAAGGAGATCTTGTGGACGAGGAGGTCATGTGGACGAGGAGGTCTTGTGGACGAGGAGGTCTTTTGGAGAAGGAGATCTTGTGGACGAGGAGGTCATGTGAACGAGGAGGTCTTGTGGACGAGGAGGTCATGTGGACGAGGAGGTCTTGTGGACGAGGAGGTCATGTGGACGAGGAGGTCATGTGGACGAGGAGGTCTTGTGGACGAGGAGGTCATGTGGACGAGGAGGTCATGTGGTTCTCGGATGCTGGTCGTCTCTCTGTGTTTGAAGTCACTCTGCTGCTGTTTGATGTGTGACAGAAAGAAAAGGTTGCTCTGTGAATTCGGACTCATCTATTCACGTCTCTCTCTTTGTCTTTGTTTTTTTCTTTCTCCATTGAGGTGAGACGAGTCTGTGTGTATGATAGGAGATGTTGGAGGTGTAAAGGTTATTCTCCCCTCGCTCCGTCCTCTCATCGTTCTGCTCCAAAATGTCATTCAGAAACAGCTCTGTATCATTGAAGGTGTTGTGTAAACTCTTTGTAGCCGTCTTCTCTCATACCGTCTCACTTCTCCGTCTCACATCATATTTTCTTTATTTTTAAAACAATGGAATTGAAGAACTCATTCCTCATTTCTACTCTCTCTCTCTCTCTCTCTCTCTCTCTCTCTGTCTCTCTCTCTGGTGTGTTTACAGAGGGTGTGTTTACAGAGGGTGTGGTCACAGAGGGTGTGATCACTGAGTGTGTGGTTACAAAGGGTGTGGTGACGGAATTTGTGGTTACAAAGGGTGTGGTCACAGAGGGTGTGGTCACTGAGGGTGTGGTCACTGAGGGTGTGGTCACTGAGTGTGTGGTTACAGGGGGTGTGGTCACAGAGGGTGTGGGTACGGAGGGTGTGGTCACAGAGGGTGTGGGTACAGAGGGTGTTGTCACAGAGGGTGTGGGTACAGAGGGTGTGGTCACAGGGTGTGGTTACAGGGGGTGTGGTCACAGAGGGTGTGGTCACAGAGGGTGTGGGTACAGAGGGTGTGGTCACAGAGGGTGTGGTTACAGAGGATGTGGTCACAGAGTGTGTGGTTACAGGGGGTGTGGTCACAGAGGGTGTGGGTACAGAGGGTGTGGTCACAGAGGGTGTGGGTACAGAGGGTGTGGTCACAGAGGGTGTGGGTACAGAGGGTGTGGTCACAGAGGGTGTGGTTACAGAGGATGTGGTCACAGAGTGTGTGGTTACAGGGGGTGTGGTCACAGAGGGTGTGGGTACAGAGGGTGTGGTCACAGAGGGTGTGGGTACAGAGGGTGTGGTCACAGAGGGTGTGGGTACAGAGGGTGTGGTCACAGAGGGTGTGGTTACAGAGGATGTGGTCACAGACTGTGTGGTTACAGGGGGTGTGGTCACAGAGGGTGTGGGTACAGAGGGTGTGGTCACAGAGGGTGTGGGTACAGGGGGTGTGGTCACAGAGGGTGTGGGTACAGGGGGTGTGGTCACAGAGGGTGTGGGTACAGAGGGTGTGGTCACAGAGGGTGTGGGTACAGGGGGTGTGGTCACAGAGGGTGTGGTCACAGAGGGTGTGGGTACAGAGGGTGTGGTCACAGAGGGTGTGGGTACAGAGGGTGTGGTCACAGAGGGTGTGGTCACAGAGGGTGTGGGTACAGGGGGTGTGGTCACAGAGGGTGTGGGTACAGAGGGTGTGGTCACAGAGGGTGTGGGTACAGGGGGTGTGGTCACAGAGGGTGTGATCACTGAGGGTGTGGTCACAGAGGGTGTGGTCACAGAGGGTGTGGTTACAACGGGTGTGGTCAGTTCTCGTCCTCATGCAGAAGGAACAGTAAATTCTGTATGATCTAACCAGAGGAATGTAGACAATGCAGGATGTTATTTGTTCTCTGGAGACGTTGCTGTCGCTCTTCTTCTATACTTATATTAGTTGTATTGTGTTGCCTCCCTGAGAGCTTTGTGTTTTCACTCCAGTCTAATTTACATAATGTTATTGTTTGTGTCCTTCCAGCTTTTTGCCTAAAGGAAGTGATTTGTTGCTTTTCTCCTGTTTGGTCGTGTGGTACATTACAGCTAATCGAGTTACTACACTGTGCTACTTTTTTACATAAGATTTGTAGGTCAGGTTTATATTAATGTACTCACTCTGATACCTTATCGTTTCTATAGTAACAGCTTGTTTACAGTCACAGGAAGGAGTTTATACTTCTTATCAATGGTCTCTATGGTGATCTGCATGAGAGCTGTTATTAGAACTGCAACACACACACACACATGTGCATGCACACACACATGCAGACACACATGTGCACGCACACACACACATGCAGAAACACTCAAACACACAGTTTTATCCCACATTATTTTTATAAATTTCCTTTAAATTCAGTCACCTTTCACACACACACACACACACACACACACACAGTTTTATCCCACATGACTTCTATAAAGGCTCCTTTAAATTCAGTCACCTTTCACACGCACACAAACACACACACACATGTGCACACACACACACACAAACACACACACCTGCACACACACATATACACACATACGCACACATGCAGAAACACTCAAACACAGTTTTATCCCACATTATTTTTATAAATTTCCTTTAAATTCAGTCACCTTTCTCACACACACACACACACACACACACAGAGTGGTTAATGTGTTTTAATAGAGCCCTGAACACACTCTGGGAATCACTCTCCGGTCCAACAGCTTCGCCTCAATCCGCTTGTGAAGGAGAAACTCTGTTGCTTGAGAAAGTGAATCGACTCTGAATCGACTCTCCAGCAAAAAGTGAATCAAATGTGCAGCGTTGCCGTTCTTTTGCGCTGTATCTCTGCTGGAGTTGTTTTCTGGAGATTTGTTGTGTGAGTTTGAGTGAAATCACAAAACATTTCTTTGTACACTTCTTACCAAATGCACTTTTATTTTTTACTTGACATTTTACATGAAATCATAAAAAAAAACAATGACAAACCAAGCGAACGTAATCCTTTTGCTCTGATTTCGACTTAAGAAACAGACTTAGCAGAGTGACAGACTGATAAGTCACGTGGATTCATCACTACTATGATCATCTCATTTATAAACACTGAATGTAAATCCTCCTCTAATGTCTCCTTTCTTTCCCTCCATCCCTCCATCCTTACTGCTCCTACTCTGTATGATAATGTAACAGCCAGAGCTGGGAATTCTGGGTAATTCAGAGATGATGATTTAGTTCTTTATCACATGAACCATATCATACCTGTCTCCCACTTCACACCAGCTTGTTAACACACACACACACACACACACACACACACATGCTCAGTTTCTCTTCATCTCTGGAGGTCAGATGGAATATTTGCGGTCGTAATTGCCTCCAACGTGATTGCATCAGATTTGTGCTGTCATTGTTTGAGCTGTAATCAGCGAGTGAGGACTGTTCTGAGGTGCGCTCTCGGATGAGTCAGAGCCACGGAACGAGGGAGCGAGGGAGCGAGACAGACAGACAGAGAGAGAGAGGGGTATCATACTGTATCTGTTAAAGTTCTCTCCTTCTCTCCTGATTTACGGCATTTCTTAACTTTTGCCCGTAACTCATGAGAAACAATAACAACCAGTAAAACGCAGCTTTGTGAATAAGAGCCAGTGTCTGTGATACGCTCACAAACTTTTGGTGGTTGTTGGAGTTGTTATAAAACGAGGCGGTGATTAAACTACAAGCTCCATCTCCACCCCGCAGGCCTCACCAAGCTCCACACGCCAGGTGGATCATCTTATATAAAAGACGCCGATAAACTCCTGGCGAGGAAGGAACAATAAAGCAGCTGGGAGACGTTTACTGCGGAGAGAGAAAGCGCTCGTGAAATCCTAAACAATGACACTGTGTGACTGAGCGTGAGGAGATGAACGCACTGCAGTCGGCAGGAGAACAAAGAACAAAGGAACTACGGTGTCAGTTTGTCTTTGAGATAACGCAGCGGGTAAGATTGGACTCGGCTTTGGTTAGAGTAATGAGTTAAGGTGTCAGGTGTGTCGGGAAGAGAGACGATGCTGCAAGTGTATTATAAAGCCACGGTAACTTTTTTTAATGACTAACTCCCGGTTAGCGGCGTCATGAAAGCGAACACGAAGCGACGGAAGTGTATAAAAAAACAGAGAAATCCCCACACAGTGTGTTTTTTTTGAGAGCAGTAGGATGTAAACGTGTCTAAATGAACACACCACCTCCTGATATCCTGCCCACACTTATATTTGTATAGACACTCACACACGCACATTGACGGTTGAAGTGGGAGCCCACGTTGCCATGGAGACGGCTCAGCCCACGCCGTCGGGGGGCTCAGTGGGTTGAGTTGAGCTTGTGTTCACCCCTACTCCCACGATACAAGCTGCTGTGTGGTTGTGTGTATATTTAAGTGTGTGTGTGTATATGTATGTATGTGTGTGTGTGTGTGTGTGTGTTAGGATGCGTGGGCTGAAAGGACCGATTTGAGATCACGGGTTGTTTTGATGAGTCCTTTCTGACCACTTCTGTGTGTGTGTTTGTGTGTGTGTGTGTGTGTGTGCACTTAAATGCTTTTTGGTAATTTAGTTTTTGTGCTTTTGCCACAAACATCAATAACACATGTTAGTAAAATATGTGACTGTGAAGGAAATCTGTAAATATTTGGCTGAAACCTATTGAGTTCAGTTGAAGGAGATGTTCAGCTTCAGTATCAGGATCCGAGAATTCCTTAACCCATAACCCTAACACTTAACCCAACCCATAACCCTAACCCCTTAACCCTAACCCTTAACCCTAACCCTTAACCCTAACCCTTAACCCTAACCCATAACCCATAACCCTAACACTTAACCCAACCCATAACCCTAACCCTTAACCCTAACCCTTAACCCTAACCCATAACCCTTAACCCTAACCCTTAACCCATAACCTTATCCCATAACCCTAACTCATAACCCTTAACCCTAACCCATAACCCTTAACCTTATCCCTTAACCCTAACCCTTAACCCTAAACCCTAACCCATAACCCTAACCCCTAACCCTTAACCCTAACCCTTAACCCTAACCCATAACCCTTAACCTTATCCCTTAACCCTAACCCTTAACCCTAACCCTTAACCCATAACCTTATCCCATAACCCTAACCCATAACCCTTAACCCTTTAAAATTTATTTTAAAATTAAAAGTTTTCTCAGCATACTTGAGGTTCTTCACTTGCTCTTAAAGTTGCTCCTCTTGTAGATATTTTAATGAAGAGCTTCAGTAGTGCACAAGCTGTACCCTTTCCAGCTGTAATATGGATATGTCTATGGTTAAGAAGCACTTGGAGCTTCACTGAGCAGTTTAGAGAGCGATTGTTGAAGGAGGTTTGCATAAATAATCCGTTTCAGACACCAACAAACATACGTGCACACAGCACTAATCTTCATTACCTCAATATTTGAGTAGGACTGAAAAAACAGGCTTCTCCTGTCGCTCTCCACACACTCGGCCCGGATCTCTGAGTGTGAGTATCCACGCTCTGTAGCAAGATGTGTCCTTGTAGAAGAAGATAAAAGCTCCCCTTGATTCACTGAAGAACAAGCCTGCACCATGAGAGATCCAGCTAATTGGCTCCTTTGTCAGGGATGTGTCAGGAGAAGCCTGCTTTTTTTGACAGCCATGGGCTTGGATAGGGTTTTACACACACACACACACACACACACACACGAAAAAAGGGGTAGGAACAGTGATAGAGAGAAAGAGTGTGAGGACAAAGAGGCCGTCGGTTCCCTTTTTAGCACAGAGGAGGGATCTGAGACGCAGTGTTGATGTCTTCATGATGAAACAGACCCAGAGCGTCCGTCACACTCGAGATCGGTCAGTCAACCTGGAGTGACTCGACCGTCACACCTCCACAGCCAGGTTTCTTTCAGTGAGTGAAACATTGCCAAATATTACATCAGTACAAGTGGAGGATTATCGCTGCCAGCTCCAAGACCTTCAGTGGAACGTTACACACAAATCTTTCTATTTTCTAGACAGCAATATCAATACACATTAAACACAACACCGCTCACATTTATCATCTCAGCAGTTAGAGGAATTAAATTTAGGAATACAATTAAATATTTACGGAGGGGGAGAGGGGTGTAATGGGGTAAACACAGAGTCCAAGCTTGTGGACACGGAGGTAACAGTGCCAGTAAACATTACTTCAATAATTCACTGTAAACTTTGCATAAAATGCTGATTTTAATTTATAATTGATCCCAAAGTTAGTGTAATGTCTAGAAAATAATAATAATAATAAAGAAATAAATAATAAATAAATAATAAATAATTGATTTGCCCCGGTCCTGCTGGGACTATAATGATTATACATGGGTCATATATTTGTCATACAATGACAAAGATCAGTGTCCTTAATGTCCTTTATAAGTGTCATGTTGTACCTAGAGTAGTTCTACATTTATCCTACACTGGCCCTACATACATCCTACATTTGTCCTACACTGCTCTACATAGATCCTACATTTGTCCTACACTGCTCTACATAGATCCTACATTTATCCTACACTGACCCTACATACATCCTACATTTGTCCTACACTGGCCCTACATACATCCTACATTTGTCCTACACTGCTCTACATAGATCCTACATTTGTCCTACACTGGCTCTACATAGATCCTACATTTGTCCTACACTGCTCTACATAGATCTTATATTTTTCCTACATTTGTCCTACATAGATCCTACATTTGTCCTACACTGGCCCTACATAGATCCTACATTTGTCCTACATAGATCCTACATTTGTCCTACACTGCTCTACATAGATCCTACATTTGTCCTACACTGCTCTACATAGATCCTACATTTATCCTACACTGGCCCTACATAGATCCTACATTTGTCCTACACTGGCCCTACATAGATCCTACATTTGTCCTACACTGCTCTACATAGATCCTACATTTGTCCTACACTGGCCCTACATACATCCTACATTTGTCCTACACTGCTCTACATAGATCCTACATTTGTCCTACACTGCTCTACATAGATCTTATATTTTTCCTACATTTGTCCTACATAGATCCTACATTTGTCCTACACTGGCCCTACATAGATCCTACATTTGTCCTACACTGCTCTACATAGATCCTACATTTGTCCTACACTGGCCCTACATAGATCCTACATTTGTCCTACACTGCTCTACATAGATCCTACATTTGTCCTACACTGGCCCTACATAGATCCTACATTTGTCCTACACTGGCCCTACATACATCCTACATTTGTCCTACACTGCTCTACATAGATCCTACATTTGTCCTACACTGCTCTACATAGATCCTACATTTATCCTACACTGACCCTACATACATCCTACATTTGTCCTACACTGGCCCTACATACATCCTACATTTGTCCTACACTGCTCTACATAGATCCTACATTTGTCCTACACTGGCTCTACATAGATCCTACATTTGTCCTACACTGCTCTACATAGATCTTATATTTTTCCTACATTTGTCCTACATAGATCCTACATTTGTCCTACACTGGCCCTACATAGATCCTACATTTGTCCTACATAGATCCTACATTTGTCCTACACTGCTCTACATAGATCCTACATTTGTCCTACACTGCTCTACATAGATCCTACATTTATCCTACACTGGCCCTGCATAGATCCTACATTTGTCCTACACTGGCCCTACATAGATCCTACATTTGTCCTACACTGCTCTACATAGATCCTACATTTGTCCTACACTGGCCCTACATAGATCCTACATTTGTCCTACACTGGCCCTACATAGATCCTACATTTGTCCTACACTGGCCCTACATAGATCCTACATTTGTCTAACACAGGTCATGCTTAGGTCCTCGACTGGTCCTAGTCTTATTACTGACCTACATTAATGATATACCATTGACAGACATGACTCCCCATAAATTACACAAACTGGTTTAAAATACACAAAATAATATTTAACCCAATGGGACTGAACTCACTAGAACAGCAGCGGCTATTTGAGGAGTAGCATTATTGTTAGCTACATTAAACGTGCCTTCAGCTAATCCGAGCACATTATTAGACATAGCAATATTGCTTCATCATTCCTGGAGGATTTTTGCATGCAACACAGATTAAAACATCAGCGTTGTGATACCAAATGGAGCCCCAACACCCCACTGCTGTCAATCAGTCTCACATCAAGTGGTAGTGATTCTCAGAAACCTCAGCATTGACCTGTATCATGGTTTTAGTACATCAGATCTTTTAGATCATGTATTCTGCATATTTTAAGGTACTTTCAGCTTTACCGGTCTACTTTAACCTCATGAAGCCTTGCTAATGAGCTGCTCAGGAAGTGTGCAGATGAAAGGGTTTTAAGGAGCACGACTGAAATGCTGATGTGAGTAATTGTCGTTTGAGGATTCTAGAAAGATAACACAGGTCTCATTTATAGTGAGGGATTTCATTGGCTGAGGCATGAATTAAGTCTTTCAACTTTTCAAGCTTTTTACCTATTACCTATCAAGCATCAGAGACTTAGGCTAGCGGCAATGTGGTCGAGTTGAAGGGCAAAAATGTTCCGACTTTCAGTACGGTCATTATGGTGTATTAGTGTGTTGTTACTAAGTTTTGAATCCAGGTTGTGCTTATGTGGACATGTCAGCATGTAGTAAAAGCTAACATGTACCTTTGGTCAAGAGTGACTTCCAATGGTCTTTGTGCACAGTAAACATTTCTGTATTGATCCTACAGTAGCTCTGGGTGTGTCATGTGCTTGTTCTTCAGTAACTTACAGTACATTCTTAGCATTATATAGGGACTACCACAGCCCTATGATTGCTCTAAATTGGTCCCACAATAGCTTTATACTGTATAAGTCCTCCAGTGGCTGTACAATGGCTGTCCATTAGGTAACCGTGGCACTACACAGGTTCTACATTGCCTTAGGTGATCCTGTATTCACTGATACTTGGTCTACATCGGTCCTGTCTTGTTAGTGTCTTGTTTGTTATACGATGACCATATGTAGGTTCTACACTGGCCCCACTGTGGTCCTATAATGGTTCTGTATTAGTCTTAAATGTGTATTGATACACATATGTAGTCATACAATGGCCTAACACTGACCATACATTGGTCCTACATAGCTCTTGATGACCTATATGGGTCAATATTCCACCTTATTCTTATTCTTATCCAACAATGGCCCTTTTATGATTCTACATGGCCCTAGTTAGGGTCCTGGATGACCCTGTATTAATACAACAATGTCTACATCGTCTACATTGGCCCAGTTGTGTTCTCATAGTCATCCTGTAGCTCTACAATGGTGCTATATTGGTCCTAGAATAGCCTTATGATGGTCCTGTATATTGCCTCCTCTGCACATGGGTCCTGTATATGGGTTGATCCTATATAATTCGTATAATTGATCTACAATAGTCCTAGATTGGTCTTAAATGGTCAAAATTGTTCCTATAATTGACATATATGGCATCAGAGTCATCTTTCAAGGAATCTGCAGTAGTATATTGACCCTATAATGACCCTGCAGCGGACCTATATTAGTTTGCTGCTGGACCCTGTATTGCTCTTAGGCTGGTCTGAGGTATGTTCTATATTAATCTGTAATTGACCTTCATTGGCCCCATATTGGTCCTAAATGAGCACAGATGATTTTATCTTGCTCCTATAATGACCTCACAGTGGTCCTCTATGGTTCCACAGTGATCCTAGACAGCTCTTGTGTTGATGATATATGGCCCTAAACCCTGTACTGATCTATAGCATCATTCACAGATGTGACGAAGGTGTAAAACAGTTATTGTATATGGGTTGTGTATTGGTCCTGTGCTACTGTACATTAGTCTTGTTGTTGTTCTACAGTGACCCGACAGTGGCTCTGCCTCGGGTAGACAATTGCTTTTATTGATTCTATTCTGGCACAAAAATTACTTCCACAATGGACATTGATTAGTTGTGTATTGAAATTACAATATCGCTGCTTTGTTTAATGAGATGATTAAATACTATTTTAGTGTTTTCTTATTAAATGTACTGAATCACCATCTTGGCTTTACGCTGTTCTTCCGTTAGCCAGTGTTCCTCACACCTCTCAGGTGTCCACTCCATCATAAGGTGTCAAAGGACATCCTTTTGCTTTTACAGCTCTTCCAATGATCCATCCTGAAGTCCTTATGTCCTCAGCAGGAGAGCATCCTAATGAAGGATGGAGCAGAAGAGCCTGGTGATTCACTCGAGAGAGAGAGAGAGAGAGAGAGAGAGAGAGAAGATAGGGAGAGAGAGAGAAGATATAGAGAGAGAGAAGATAGGGAGAGAGAGAGAGAGAGAGAGAGAGAGAGCGAGAGAGAGAGAGAGAGAGAGAGAGAGAGAAGATATATATATATATATATATAAATATATAGAGAGAGAGAGAGAGAGAGAGAGAGAGAGAGAGAGAGAGAGAGAGAGAGAGAAGATAGAGAGGGAGAGAGAGAGAGAGAGAGAGAGAGAGAAGATAGGGAGAGAGAGAGAGAAAATAGAGAGAGAGAGAGAGAGAGAGAGAGAAGATAGAGAGAGAGAGAGAGAGAGAGAGAGAGAGAGAGAGAGAGAGAGAGAGAGAAAGAGAGTGTGTGTGTGTGTGAGAGAGAGAGAGAGAGAGAGAGAGAGAGAGAGATGAAGGGGCAAGATAAATGGTTGCTTGAGTTGATGAAGGGGGGGGCACAATGGTGTCATTAGTGGCTTTATAGTTTTCTTTCAGGCTGATTATAAGGCACACACACACACACACACACACACACACACACACACACACCACACACTATTTTCAGACTTGTGAATGCAGCATTGTGTGTGTGTGTGTGTTTCTGTATGTTTCTGTATTTTGGTCACGTCTGAAACTCTATAGTCCATATTTGTTTGGTGCGAGGGGCAAAAAGTCAAATATTCCCTTTATTTTTTTCCGTCTCCTCAGTGTCCCATGTGTATTCGTTTGGTAAACAAACCCTGACACACTCAGAAATTAATGAAAAATATCAGCTGCAGAGCTAATAGAGCAAAATGACAGTCTGACTAAACCGTGATAGGAATTTTATTTCACTGTTTGCTTTTTGTTGGCTCCAAATCAATGAGAGTGATAGACACAGCTCTAGTGATCAGCACGGGTTTATTATACACACCAAAAACACTGAACACAGTTCAGAACAAACATTGGTTCCTCTCCGACAATGAAGTCTTAAACTAACCACAATTAAATAGACGATTAACAATGTAAGCCTTAAGATAAGAACATGTTGTGTCTGTCATGTTCTTTTAGAGTAAACGGACAAATGAAACTGTAGCTCTGTAATACAATTTCTGTGTTATTTCTATATTACAAATTAAAATGAGAGGAACACAAATACAAACCTGGGGCAAAAACAAAGGAAATATATTTAGAAATTATTATTATTTTTGAGCCTTTTAGTTTCCAGAGTTTAGAAAGACAGAGACGTTCTAGCTATTTCTTTTTTTTGCTATTGTTAATAATACATTATGTAAAGACATTTTGTCCTCAGGCATGCAAACTTTTACAAATAAATAAATAAATTAATTAATTAATAAATATCTACCGTAGGGAATAATCTGGGATCTGATTTTGTACTTAATTAATTAGACTTGTAATTCTAAGATGGCAGCCATATTAAATCAGACTGCAAACTTCTGTTGAGAGGAGGAGCTACAGGAGCATCCTACCTGATCAAACATCTATCTATCTATCTATCTATCTATCTATCTATCTATCTATCTATCTGTCTATCTGTTTATCTATGTAGCATGTTAATTGTGAAGAGGAGGCTCGTTCGCGCGAGAGAGAGAGAGAGAGAGAGAGAGAGAGAGAGAGAGAGAGAGTGCGAGACACAGAGAGAGAGACAGGGACAGAGAGAGAAAGAAAGAGAGAGACAGGGACAGAGAGAGGGACAAAGAGAGAGACAGGGACAGAGAGAGAGAGGGACAAGGAGAGAGACAGGGACAGAGAGAGAAAGACAGAAAGAGAGAGAGAGACAGAGAGAGAGACAGGGACAGAGAGAGAGGGAGATAGAGAGAGACAGAGAGAGAGGGACAGTGACAGAGACAGAGTGTGAGACACAGAGAGAGAGACAGGGACAGAGAGAGAAAGAAAGAGAGAGAGAGAGAAAGACAGAAAGAGAGAGAGAGAGAGGGAGAGAGAGAGACACAGAGAGAGACAGAGAGACAGAGAGGGACTTAAACATAGAAACTTATCCACAGCTACATTAAATGTCCCCCAACGTCCTGATTGATTAATCACTCATTTTAATGTCAGTATCATCATTTAACTCTGTATTATGAGGATCTACACGAAACCCTGATCTCATTTAGGACAACATTCTACACCACATGTTTATATTCTCACACCATTCTCATTCATGTGCTGGTCATCTGTTTCATTTATAAACGAAGCCTGATGTCTCTGTTTGAGTCTTGAGTTCTCACTGAAATCATCAGCAGGACTTCAGATCCTTTTTTTCACCTGCTGGTCAATTCTGCACTTTCCCTCCTGTGTTGCTCTGAGTATTTCTGATGCCAGATGTCATGATGTTGATGGACAGCTGATGACTGAGGAAGAAAGATCTTGGTCTTCACTTGACAGTCCTAATTTCATGACTGACGGCTTTAATCGTTATCACAGGAGCTTCAGAGCAGGTCAAAAGACAGGAGCCTGCTGTGTCGATACCAAGCAGGAAAATAATATCTGCAGGAAAAAAAAGTGGAAATACATCTTAATTTGTGATTCTTCGTACAAACGGAACGCTGCCTAATTGTTATTAGATGTTGGTTCGGTGTGTTAGGTTTGTGTTTAATATCTGAGCGGTTCAGTTAATTAATTTCTGATCATTTAGCATAAGACAAAAAACATCAACTGAATCGTTTTCTTTTACAAAGGAACATTTCCATGTAGTTGAAATGCACGAGTTGGAGGATTTGAGCTGCTCTCACTACATTAGCATAGCTTTTTTCCCTGAAAATCGAACACTTCATTAGTTTAATGTGTTCCCATGACAACGCTCGCTTCCAGCGTTCCCCATGTCTTATGGGGACTCATTGGGACCTGCGAAGGTCCTGATATATATTTTGCTTACAGACCCGGTTTATCAGCTGCCTTTTAAAATGTGGCACGAATTTCTGCTCATATTGATGATGTCATTTAAAAACGCTGGGACGTATTTAGAGTTAAGTGAAAGTGAAAGTGACGTGACGTACGGCTAAGTGCGGTGACTCGTACTCAGAATTCGTTCTCTGCATTTAACACATCCAAAGTGCACACATACAGCAGTGAACACACACACACACCGTGAACACACACCCGGAGCAGTGGGCACCCGGGGAGCATTTGGGGGGTTCGGTGCCTTGCTCAAGGGCACCTCAGTCGTGGTATTGCCGGCCTGAGATTAGAACCCACAACCTTAGGGTTAGGAGTCTGTCACAGTCTGGGTAAGAGGGAGACAGACCCATACACAGGATAGCTTCAAATGACTGGGGTTTAATAAATAATAAAGACAATACGAGAAATAAACAATACAAATGACGCCACTTAGCAACAACTAACAGACTAGACGTGACCACACATAACTAATGATTCGCGCTGCCATCGGCAACGCGGCACACTTAAATACAAAAGACAATCAGATACAATTAGGAACAGGTGTGGAGACAGGGAGGAACAGACGAAGGCGGGGCAGGGAGGAACAGACGAAGGCGGGGCAGGAAGGAACAGACGAAGGCGGGGCAGGGAGGAACAGACGAAGGCGGGGCAGGAAGGAACAGACGAAGGCGGGGCAGGGAGGAACAGACGAAGGCGGGGCAGGAAGGAACAGACGAAGGCGGGGCAGGGAGGAACAGACGAAGGCGGGGCAGACACATGACAGCAACAATAACAAAAGCACATGGCCAGAAGTCCGGGCTGATCCCTGACAGAGTCAAACTCTTTAACCATTAGGCCACGACTCCCCCCTACGTACTAGTGTACATACTAAAGACGTTACGTGTATTCAGTCCTCAGACTTTGTGTGGCGTTACACAAACCCCGAGGCGGAGTCTGAGGTACGGTTAACAAACTCATTTCTTCCAACGTGTTTTTTATGGCCAGTGGGTCAGGAAGCCTGATTATGATGCTTTCATTGGGAAAAAAATCCTCTTGAGATCCAAGAAGATCAGACAAAAGCTCTTTATCACATCATTAGAAGGAGCCTCGCTCATGGAAATAGAGACGCTGTGTATCCTGAAAGTCGCTGTCCTGGTCACTCACGCTAATGATCACTCATTAGGCCCAAAGGTGCAGACTCTTATAAAATGGATTTTTTTTTGCCTTTCAGTGAGTTGCAAACTGGTAACAAGCCCATTAGAAGGTCAGTGTCACTTAGGACTTTGGAGTTCTGTGTGTGGATCCGTGAAATGTAATAGTGGGGTCTCACAACGTAATTTAGCACTTAATCACAAATCACAGGGAAGCTTTACAGAAATCCAGAGCTGAAAGTGACGAGGAGACGAGGAACCAAGAATCTTGAGAGGAACCAGGTTTTGTATGAGCACGATGAGTGGTATTTAGTGCTGAGTTAAACACCAGTAGTGAAGATTTTAAATCGTGTGTCAGTTTCAGCTCGACTGTGGATCGGCGTTAAGTCCATCTCCACTGTCTGTCAGTTCCACACTTGTGAGTCAACACACTTTTTTGTGTTTAAGAGTCCTGTGATAAACACAGCGCAGTCTTTACGATCACAGCAGCTGATCATCTGCAGGATCCAGATGAAATATACTGTGAGGACTGTAACACATTTCTGGGATCATTCACCATAATTGATTAATTCTCAATGAATTTAAGGTCCACCAATTTATTAAAAGTATTTGTTTAAAAAGATCAAATACGGATGAAAGCTTTCGTGTAAAGCACTGAAAGTCGTGCTGGTCAGTGAACAATCAATTAAAAGACCTGAAACTATGAGTTATCGAGAGGCAGTGAAATAACTGGGGCGCTGCCACAAACTGAACACTGAAGGATGCACGAAGGAAACCCTTTAGAGCCGGTTAATGTAGGGAATAGCAAACAAAATGAATGAAAAGCCAGAACAAATTTGTAATATAAAGTTCACTTGGATGATAAGAAAAGACAGAGAGGAAACAGTACAAGAAAACACTCTGCTGCTTCTATCTACAGTATATCTGCTGCCATGAACATCTCAGCATCACCTAAACAGCTCAATATGTATCTTGACTAAGAGAACCAGGATGTCAGCCTTTGATACAGGACCAACAAAACCAGACTATGGTACTCCTCCAACTCCACACGCTTTAGAGATGCCAGATAATTCTGCCATTTATAGTCCAGCACAAGGTCGGTCAGTCAGCAGGACACGTTTGAGTCATCGGTGAAAAGATTGCGGTAGAGCTTTTGTATCCATCTTATCTCATTTTCAGTAAGAAAAGACGATGGTACCCTTGATGGTACATCTGAAGGTAGTTGCTCGTCAAAGGTGGACAAATCAGAAAGACATGAGGTTAAACGTCCAGATAAAATTACACTCATGACGTAGGACCATTAGATTATGTAGCATCTATATTTCAATCCCTAATGTTCTTTCATTGTCCTTCTGAGACATGTTTGAATGTTCTCATTGGAACCCTATACCAGAGGAGAAGTTCCAAGATATAGTCTGGGTACCTCAACCATTTTACCTGTCATAAAAGTGTAGGTTTCCAGCTGATATCCCCTTGTGTATACCCAGAGTATTGGTACCTGGACCTATGTACCCTTCCTAAATGCTTGCTCTTCTACCTGATATACCTTGTCATTGTATTTTAACCTCTGGGATGGGTCCTCAGATTTTATTATATTTATTTATTTATTATCAAATTGTCCTTTCGTAGCTGATTTACAAATGTCAATCCCATGCAATCCCAAGTGTTTCTAATAAGTGAACGTTTGATGTTCCAGATAATATCCCCTACTTATTGTAACCTAAAGCATGGCTACTAGGGCCTTTTACCTATCGTGCACCTGTCCTGTATAAAGCGATATCTTCTAGTCCTGATAACTTTGAGTATTTGTACTAGCACCAATTTTCCCCTTGGGAATGTGTTGTGGTTTACCTGATACACCCTGCCATTTGGGTACCAGGACTTGTTTACATGTAACAAACTCACTCACTCATTCACTCATCTTCTACCACTTATCCGAACTACCTCGGGTCACGGGGAGCCTGTGTCTATCTCAGGCGTCACCGGGCATCAAGGCAGGATACACCCTGGACGGAGTGCCAACCCATCACACACACACACACACTCTCATTCACTCACACAATCACACACTACGGACAATTTTCCAGAGATGCCAATCAACCTACCATGCATGTCTTTGGACCGGGGGAGGAAACCGGAGTACCCGGAGGAAACCCCCGAGGCACGGGGAGAACATGCAAACTCCACACACACAAGGTGGAGGTGGGAATCGAACCCCCAACCCTGGAGGTGTGAGGCCAACGTGCTAACCACTAAGACACCGTGACCCCCTGTAACAAACTCATCCTGTTCTAAGCGATATCGTTTAGTCGTGGCGACTCCATGCATAAGTACCAGCCCAAATTGAACTATTTATCTGTTTATTATGATCTGTTGCTTTTCTTTCTGATACACTTTGCCATTATAAATCCAAGAAATGTACAAGGACTGATTTGTCTTAATGGTGCACCCATCACAGGTGCACCCTAACCCATTTCACCTTGGACCGTTGGACCGTTGCTGTGCCAGATGATACCCTACTCATACTTGGACCTGTTTACCTTTTGTGAATTGCCTAATAGCCTTTATTATTGCCATATATACATTACAGCGGAATTCTTTTCTTCACATACCCCAACTGAGAGCAGGGGCAGCTATGATACAGCAGGATACTTGAGAAGGGAGGGTTAAGGGCCTTGCTCAAGGGCCCAGCAGTGGCAGCAGCTTGGCTGTGCTGGGCTTTGAACCCCGATCCTCCGATCAACAACCCAGAGCCTTAACCAGTTGAGCCACCACTGCCTAGTCATGGTAACTGCAAGTATTGGTTCTAGGACCTAAAGAACTTGTAATGATCCTGCTGATATTCTTTAGTTATTGTAACCTGCTCTAAAATGTTCTAAAGTCTATAAGTTTATAGAGAATTCCTCCTTTTGCTGCTGATTGCATCAGATTTGTCATTTGCATCTTCAAGTATTGGAATTAGGACCATTTAACATGTAGGTTTTGGACAGAACAGAAGTTTCGTCCCAACTGGATATTTACTGTATTAAAACACTTCAGTACAGTAAAAGCAACTGTAAAAATAAATAAATAAATAAAGAATAATAACAAAGATTCTTGAAGTACTGCATATTCGCTGCAGTTTGTAATAATAAATCTGCTTAATGAAGCATCATTTTTGTGATGAGATAAAAACAGATCTATTCTATTCTATTCTTGAATAATATCAACTGCATCAAATTTCACATTGATTTTTTTTTTTGGCAATAAATGAAGCAAAAACGTATTTTTGCTGCAGGACTCCGACTTTTAGGCCCCACTGTAGCTTCTTTTAAAAAGTCGTAAATCTTGCTGGGGTAAAATCGTTAATGAGACAATTAGTGCTGCATCCAGAGGGAAATTGGGAAGCGTTTTTACAAAGAAAACGCACAAGGAGGAAAAAAAACAAGGGAAACAGCTCCATCTCTTTGGCAGCATGACGGCACGACTGAAGGCTGGATGAAACGAGACCTCGGAGATTACGTGTTTATTTTTATTAATGAGCTGCTAAAATCCACAGAGGAGGTTTTTTTTTTGTTCAGTTTCTTTTCCTGATGTTCAGACTCACATCAGTTAAAATCTGAAGGAAGAAGAGCAGACGTACTGAGAGCACTGCGGCATGCTGGGAAACGCTTCTCGGCTTCTGTTTATGTGATAGATACGTGAACAGAACATGTACTGAGGCTGTAAAGAAAAATAAGTAGCAACCAAAAGGGACAAATTTTACACGGCACAAATACGGTAAAGCTCGAGTGTAAATATTACACGGTGTTACTCGTGTTACTGGTTTTCTGCATAGGTTTTTTAAATCCAGCAACATTTCACCTCATAATCTTGATTATTGTTGTTTAAAGGTGGGGTCTGCGTCGTTTGAAAGCCAGTGTTGACATATAAAATCACCAAAACAAACACGCCCCTAACCCAAACGGGTCCCACCCCTGTATTGATAGCTCCGCCCACACGTACATACGTAACCCAGGTGACTAACGGAAAGAAATGTGTCTTTATCATAGCTGAAGTGAAGAACAATACGATTGTAGATAAACAAACAAGCAAAAATGACACACAAGCATAATCATGTAAAGGACAAAGGCATATATTAGTTCTGTGTAACAAAGCAAAACCAACGTTACTCACCTATCGAGAAGGAAAAAAGCGCCTCGGCGTCTTAAGTAAAGTTGGTCACATATTCACAGATTGGAGTTTCCTGAGTCAATAACTCCTGAGCTAAACACTGTTACTACACAAAACACGGTTGTAGCTGCGTCTCTACATTACTACGATAGAAAAGAGGTGTTATTTGTGTAGTAACAGCGTTTAGCTCAGGAGTTATTGACTCAGGAAACTCCAATCTGTGAATATGTGACCAACTTCCTGCTCCTTCAGTTCTCTCCAGCGCTGGAAAGCTGATCCTATATTAACACGTCCTACTTCTTACCTTATCGTAAGTCTTTCTTCTCTTTCTTTCTTTGTTTTTATCCTCCATGTCAACGTTAAAACCGCTTTCTGCTAATGTCACACATGCGCACTGAACACTCTCTCCGCCCATATTGACAAGACACGCCCCTTTCTGCTCGTTGGCTACACGTTTGTTTTGATTTTTGTTTAGTTTGTCGTCCCGACTCAGTTTTCTGAAGGATTTCTCAAACATCAGAGACCCCACCTTTAATGTGTCATTACATTGTTATTAAGCACATATCACACGTTATAATGCATTACTTTATTGTTTCTGGAGCTGGATTCAAACCTAAACCCACGTGTACCTTATTTCACCTTAGTTTACTTTATTTGGAGAAAATTTGGAGACAGTTTGTACACGACACAGGGCTCGGTGTAATAGGCAGAGTGGAGGGGACAAGAATGAACTAATTAAGCCAACATTAATATATTAACACGTACAGTGAACCTGACTGAACCATAGCTGTTGTCATTAGAAAAGAAAGTTTAGT
This sequence comes from Tachysurus vachellii, assembly GCF_030014155.1. Taxonomy (NCBI): domain Eukaryota; kingdom Metazoa; phylum Chordata; class Actinopteri; order Siluriformes; family Bagridae; genus Tachysurus; species Tachysurus vachellii. The sequence continues at coordinate 1,206,243 of NC_083472.1, read as the reverse complement.
TTTTCTAAGCTAAAGTTCTACGGTTAAAGTTTGTGGTCTGCAGCCGCTAAGTAGAAGAGTTATTGTAAACAGTCGCAGTGATTTTCCATCAACCTGCACACTCTAGAGATTCAGGTTTCATGCACAGCGTTGTGTAACGGCTTCATTCTGTCACTTACACTACTGAATTATACATGATCTTTCCAGCTGCATCTAAAAGTTCTCCCACATCACTGTGTATGTGTGTGTGTATGTGTGTGTGTGTGTGTGAGCTTTGCTTGTTAGCTACTCAAAAAAAAGCATAGAGAAAGCATACAGAAAACAACATCAACCGAAATCAGACTAATTTCCGTCTGAAGCTTATCACCAGCGTCTGTAGCGCAGGGAGACGGAGACGGAGACGGAGACGGAACAAGCACAAAGAGTTAAAACACACAGTTATTGTGCACATTTGATCATTTTATCATGTCTGCTAAGTTATTTAGATAATTTCCAACAATTGTGTGGCACTAAAATAGAGCTGTGCTGTAAAGCGGTGCTCTGTTGTGACTTCCGCAGATTCGATTGAGATTATTCTCACTCAGGCCGCGAGCGTCAGCCGCCTCCGGCATTAAGAGCCCGAGTGTTTACATCAATCAACGTGGTTTTGTATCACTTTCAAGCTCCCTTTTGGAGAAACATACTTTTTTTTCAGAGTGTATTTATATACACACACGACACATAACACACACACACAACACACACAACACACAACCCCACTGCATTTTTCCTTCTGGGCGTTTTGAAGTCCTCGTTTTATAGATTTGTTCTCGTCTCTCATCTCTCTCGCCATCTGTAATCTCGATAAAATCACATTTGGGAGAATATTTGTTCAGAGGCAGGACAGAGCAATATTCAGCGCTTCGGGGGAAAAGCCGTGTGCACTTTTAGATAAAACGGAGAACAGCTTCGAACCTCGTTCCTTCAGGGTGATGAAAGTGTCACTCGGCGCCTATAAAACTGTCTAACCTGCGTGTTCAGCTACAGTCAGACCGATTTCGGTCCCGTGCGCCGCTGCAAATTTATACAGTCAATATTTCACGCCTTTTGTACGGCAGGGAGGAAGATTCTCTTTAAATTTGTTCTAGACAGACACTTTGAGAAACGCTTTGATATTTTTTTTCCCTTGGAGTGACCGACCGTGCCGTCCGCTGCTCGTGTGTTATTAAACCGCCTCCGATTCTTAGGTCTTACGTGTTTACTTACTTACTGAAAGCTGACGTGT
>NC_083472.1:1187500-1197500 GCF_030014155.1 Tachysurus vachellii | reverse complement strand
CCACACTCCTCCGCTCACGACGCTCGCTCTTCCCTGATTAACGCCGTTCGCTTTTTTATCTCTCGTCTATGAGTGATGTTTTTATTCTGTTTGTTTTTTCAAACTCGGTGAAGCCGGAGGATAAAAAGCGGCACGCGACTCTGTTTAAATAAGAAGTGAAAAGAAAGAACAATGTGCCATTAAGTCGTCAAGAAGTTAGTAAAGTCTATTCATCATGACAAACAGTCAGTTTTCTTTGGAGGAGCTTTTTCCTGACTGAGGGAATGAAATCCTGTGAGATGTTTAAAGCTAAAGTTCATGTCAATCTCATTTTTATCTGCATTTCTGTTTTGCTGAAAAAAATATAGCGATTATTTCTTCCACCTTTGAGTATATTTTTCTTTTTCATTTAATTTTTTCTTTAATCAATTTCCTTTCATCCTTTTATGCTTTCATCTTCTTGTTACTATAAGAGGAGTAAAACACTCCACAGCGCTTCCTTTATTCCTATAACCTCAAATACCCCAATATATAAATACCCCATATATATATACACTAAAGTAAATATGGCATAATACATAGACTTAACACCTCAAATTATATACATTAAATATATACCATGGGGGTCACGGTGGCTTAGTGTTTAGCACGTTCGCCTCACACCCCCAGGGTTGGGGGTTCGATCCCCACCTCCACCTTGTGTGTGTGGAGTTTGCATGTTCTCCCCGTGCCTCGGGGGTTTCCTCCGTGTACTCCGGTTTCCTCCCCCGGTCCAAAGACATGCATGGTAGGTTGATTGGCATCTCTGGAAAATTGTCTGTAGTGTGTGATTGTGTGAGTGAATGAGAGTGTGTGTGTGTGTGTGTCCTGTGATGGGTTGGCACTCCGTCCAGGGTGTATCCTGCCTCGATGCCCGATGACGCCTGAGGCACAGGCTCCCCGTGACCCGAGGTAGTTCGGATAAGCGGTAGAAGATGAATGAATGAATGAATGAATACATAAATAAATATATACCTCAGATTAAAACTCAAATAAACAGCTCATATACTCATATACCTTTAAAATATACCCCAATAAATGCCTGAAATAAACACCCTAAACAGATACCCCAAAATATATACAGTACTAAAAATGCCTCGAATAAACACCCTAAAATATATATAGTACAAAAAAACCCCAAAATAGTTACCTCCAGCATATACACCAAATAAATACCACCAAATAAATACCCTGTACTAATCAGTTAACATGTAGAACCTACAGAAGTGCAGAATAAATGGTTTGTCTTTTAATATTTATATTTGTTTTAATTTGTCATTTACTGTTATATTTTACTTCTCACTAAAATGATCAGAAAATCTCTCTCTCTCTCTCTCTCTCTCTCTCTCTCTCTCTCTCTCTCTCTCTCTGGATGTTGTTTTAATCTGATGAACTATATAATAAAGTGATTAGCATGCCGAGAGCGTGCGCACTGAAACTGCCACTGTTTGTATGTGAATGGGAATCAGCATGGCTAGCGCTTTAAACTTAGCCACTAGCAGTTAGCAGCGAGGAAAACCCCAATGTTGCTATAGAAACAAGCTGGCGGCAATGTTGAAGTGCGAAGCAGTGTCAGGAGGAGAGCTTTAGCATCTGTCCCACAACATGGACGAAGCAGAAGGCTTTATCACACTTAGCTGAGGTCATTAGACTAGATGCTGGACAGCAATCAACAAACTCGTCATTAGTGTTGTTCTCTACTAGCTCTAATCATTTTATCTCCACTTACTACCTCACTGCAGCACAGCTCTGATGCCCCTTTTCCACCAAAAAGAACCTGGTGCTGGTTCAGAGCTAGCACTGGTGCTGGTTCAAAGTTGGTTCCACTGGTGAACCTTCTAAGAACCGGTTTGCCTTTCCATCGGTTAGAGAGCATCACAGAGCCGAGTCTGACGTCACTGTATACGTGTCACGTTACACAGCGACGTTAGGGCAGCAGCGACAAACATATCAACAATGGCGGATGTTGCTTTACTGTTAATATTCATGGCTTTGTGAACCTACATTAACACCCAAACGTGGCGAATCCAACGTGTACGTGCAGCTCCATGTAATCTGTATCTGTAAAAAATAAGGTTGTAATCGAGAAAGTACATAACGTTATTTTATCATTAACACAGAAAAAAGTTAGCTTTAGCATGTAGCTACTTACTATCATGTGTGCTGATAATGTATCATATCGCGGTAAAGTAAAAGTGTATTAAACATTAGTATACTTAAGGTACATTATCAAAGGTGCTAACAGTAGCCCCGCCCACAGCCCCGCCCACAGCCCCTGACACAAGCGGTCCTTAAGTCTAGACCAGCAACGTTTTGGTGCTACTTAAGAACCACTTTTCCTGGTTCAGAGCCGGTGCTTTGGCTGTCGAAAAAGAAAGAACTGGTTCTAAATTAGGCTCCGAACCTGCACTCAAACTGCCTCGGTGGAAAAGGGGCATGAGATACCTCAGTCATCGTCACTCTATAAGACAAGCATGTAATGTGTCAAACGAATAACAGGATTTAACAAATCACTGACCTTCTGATTTATTCATCGATAAATGGTAACTAGTCTGAAAATAATGACACTGATATACAAATAATAATATCTTGACAAATGAGACAGTATCTTGAAATATTACGATAACTTAAGATAATAGAAAAACACAAGATAATGAGGCAATAATTCAAACTGACTGTAACATGAAATAACAAGTCATTCATCTGAAATAGTAAGATAGTAAATTAAGATTCTGAAAAATGAGATATCTTGAAATAAGGACATATATTGAAATAACAAGATAACTGACAATAATATGAAAACAAGATAATCACATACATCAAATGTAACAAGTACATAATTACAAAACGAACAAAATAAGTTAGTAATTTGAAAATACATATCTCTTGATGTGATGAGATATATTTGGAAATTTGGATAACGAGATAATATCTTAAAACAATGAGAACTCAAGATAACAGAAAAAAAAACACAAGATAATGAGGAAATTCTACAAACTAACTGCATGTGGCATGAAATACCAAATTATTCATCTCAAAAAGGAAGTTAATAAATAAAGAGAAAAAAATGAGACGATAAGAAAACAAAAGATAACTAAATATGTTATTATTTTGAAATAACGAGATAAATACATATATCTTGAAGCGAAGAGATACATTTGGGAAAATTGGATAACAAGATAATATCTTAAAATAATGAGATAGATATGGGAATAATTATATATCATGACGTAATGAGATAATGTCTTGATGATAATAATGGCAATAAATTTGGATCATGAGATAATATCTCAAAATACTGACATCATACAGTATGTTGAGGTTAATGATATACTTTAAAATAATGTTCCTTGTTTGAAAAATAATCATGTGAAACAGTAAGTAATATTGGAGAAGACTCAAAATACTTACAGAGAGAATCAATTCCCTCAGTTCTTTTTTTTGTCCTTCATGTGCCTTTGTTTATTTAAGTCCTGACTCCGCCCTGTTCTGTCATTGGTTTGTTCTTCTCCTGTTCCTCTTGTGTTTGTGTTTCGTATGCCCGAGTTTTCTCCGGATACAGACACGGATTATGTGTATCAGCCTCTGCACACAAAACCCCCTGAAGTGTTTTATCAACTTTTCCAAAAGTTTGTTTTTATATGCTATTGTGCTTTGCCATTAAGACTTCCTCCACTGTGCATATTTCCCAGGAGTGCATTGTGGGTAACTGAGTCTGCTCAACCATAAGCTGCATTAGTAACAGTGGCTTCTTTTCGTCTACCTCGTACGAACCAGACGTCGCCTGGGACACGGCTGCTGCCTTCAGCAAACACATTTATTCTGAATATTAGGCGTTTCGTGCTCCGTTCAATGAACCGGCTTCATTATTAATGCTATCTTAGCTAATCTCAGCTAGCACTGGGAATAAAGAAGAACTCTCGACACACTCAGCGTGTGAGTTTACGGAATAGCGCAGGAGCACGATGAAGCTTGAATCGGTGAAATGTGTCAGTAAACTTCATGGTTTTGGAACAAGTGGAACTCCAGGTCCAACCGAAGGAGCGTGTGCGCTAACAGGACACGCCCTCGAACGTAGATAACGCTCGCTTCAAGTTAGGAACAAAACACAGCTTGTCAGAAAAAATTATAGAAAGTGTGTGAGGTCGATAATCACTGCTGATCGGCCTAGAGTCAAGAAAAGACTAATAAAAAATAACAAGAAAAAAAACAAACAAACAAAAAAAAACACCAGACTATATTTGTTAATAATAATAATAATAATAATAATAATAATAATAATAATAATCACCAGCTGTCATTAGTTTTAAATGCATTTTTAAAATAAAAATAAAAATATAAATATAAATATTAAAATATGTGAATAATAAAACAAATAATAAATGACAATATTATATTACACCAAATAAACTGAACCAAATTCAGTGAAAAAGTAAAAAAATATATAATAAATTAAAATAAGTACAAATTTAAAAATCATCCTTATCCAAAGGCTAAATAAACAAACAAACAAACAAATAAATAAATAAGTACTTGGTGTCATTTTTTTCTTCTGAATGCTCGTCCTGCTGATGTTCCAGCTAATTGACTGCATTTGGGCTGAGAGGGACAATGTGTACGTTTGATTTGTCATGAAATAATCCATTTTAAACAGCAGTATAGTGGTGTATTTTCCTCTCGGCCCGAGCGCTGGCTCCGAGTCCGGCGAGCATCAGGAGCGATTTTTCAGTGCAGTGTAGCAGCTCACTGATGGAAACACGTCTTATCTCTGTCTCTTCTATTGGATTAAATTTCCTGCCTTTTAGGAGCCTGAAACCTTCGCAGCCTCCATTTAATTTGTTGCTTTGAAAATAGCCGAGTGTGTTTATTGTGCTGTCGAGGCAGCAGTTTTTCCCTCGCAGCCCTGTGTTGTTTACGTCCCCAGTGTTCTCTTCATCACACTGTCGCACACACTCTCACTAAAATCACTTCCTCTCTCTTTCCTGCAGAAATTTATCCAAGAACCCTCTGACTACTCTTTCCTGGCAGCTGTTCCAGAACCTGCAGCTTATCGATCTGTAAGTGACGTTTGTCTTTCTTTTTCTCCCTCCTTCCTTCTCTCTCTCTCTCTCTCTCTCTCTCTCTCTCTCTCTCTTTGTGTTTCACACAATTCACTTGTCTGTATTGATTTTACTTTTGTAACACTGTTTCTCCTTGTGTTTCTTTATTCTGTGTGTGTGTGTGTGTTCATCAAAAGTGTCAATAATTCTGCATTAACTCCTCAAACAGCTTAACATTTGGTCCGTGACTGAATTCAGGAAGTGTCTGAGGAAGTGAAATGTGAAACACACACAAACACACACACACACACAAACACACACACACCTGGTGAAGGAGGCGTGGCCTGTGCACCTGTCAGTATTTGTGAGAAAGTGTGACTTGGCTCTTTTATCTTCAGTGATAAAGCTGTGGTTTCTGTACCTGAGCCTGTGCACCTGTCCGTCTCAGTGGAAAAGGCGTGGCCTGTGCACCTGTCCATCTCAGTGGAAAAGGCGTGGCCTGTGCACCTGTCCGTCTCAGTGGAAAAGGCGTGGCCTGTGCACCTGTCAGTCTCAGTGGAAAAGGCGTGGCCTGTGCACCTTTCAGTCTCAGTGAAAAAGGCGTGGCTTTGCACCTGTCCGTCTCAGTGGAACAGGCATGGCCTGTGCACCTGTCCGTCTCAGTGGAACAGGCGTGGCCTGTGCACCTGTCAGTCTCAGTGGAAAAGGCGTGGCCTGTGCACCTGTCAGTCTCAGTGGAAAAGGCGTGGCCTTTGCACCTGTCAGTCTCAGTGTAAAAGGCGTGGCCTGTGCACCTGTCAGTCTCAGTGAAAAAGGCGTGGCCTGTGCACCTGTCAGTCTCAGTGAAAAAGGCGTGGCCTGTGCACCTGTCAGTCTCAGTGGAAAAGGCGTGGCCTGTGCACCTGTCAGTCTCAGTGAAAAAGGCGTGGCCTTTGCACCTGTCAGTCTCAGTGGAAAAGGCGTGGCCTGTGCACCTGTCAGTCTCAGTGGAAAAGGCGTGGCCTGTGCACCTGTCAGTCTCAGTGGAAAAGGCGTGGCCTGTGAACCAGTCAGTCTCAGTGGAAAAGGTGTGGCCTGTGCACCTGTCAGTCTCAGTGGAAAAAAGGCGTGGCCTGTGCACCTGTAACTCATAGTAAAGTAATTGTGGCCTCCACACCTGCATTATTAATAAAGGAGGCGTGGCCTCTTCACCTTCAATATTAGCAAGAATGTCATGGCTTGTGCATCAAACTGTTCTAGTGAACAAGCCGTGTTGAATGTAGCTGTCAATCATAGTAAAGGGGGTGTGGCCTTGGCATCTGTTAGAATTTTATTAAAATGAATATTGTGGTTATGTAACACTCAAGAACCTCTGAGAACCTCTGAGATCAGAAGTCTGGAAGTACCCAATAAAATATTCTTATCTTCTGCAGTCTTTAGCAGCATCAGCACATATATGTTCTCTAAGATCAGCAAAGTTCAGCTTCCTCCACTGTGTGTGTTTGTGTGTGTGTGTGTGTGTTAGGAGGGAATAGACTCAGCTTGGTATTTTAAGTGCAGGAAGCAGGACATGTTCCTCAGAGGAGCAGATTCATCTCCTCCACTGGGTTAGCGTGTCCTTTATCACAATCTCTGAGGGGATGGAGAGCTTCGTGAGAAATATACATCATTACATCGTCCTTAAAGTATTAAAGCTGTGGTGTAGAGACGAGTGTGACCTCAGGTGGACTCTGTGTGTGCTACAAACAACAGGTTCTGCTCCATTAACTCATTAATCAACATGAAAACGTGTGAAATTGCTAGATTTGTTTACGTGAGAGCCGTCCTTGTGGGCGTGGCCTAGTATTTTAATAATCTATCAGGCTAGCTTGTCCTTTCACTCCCTATATTTTTATTTATCTTTTAGCTTAGCTTTTTTTGCTAGGTTGGCTTTCCTTCAGTAATCTGATTGTTTTCTGTCACAATGCTAGTTTCCTTCACGTGCTAGTTTTCTGTCACTGAATTCGTCCTCGGAGCACATGGTTAATGTTGCCTTAGTGTTTCCTCACCGCAGAACTGTTCAGGGTTCTTGTTAGTCCTCTCATTCTTTGGGATCTGGCAGTGTTTAAAATAGTCTTTGTTTCCTCTCACGGCATCTGGAGATGTTTTAATACTTCACAGCCGTCAGTCAAGTGAACAGAGAGACGAATAAAGTATTTCACACACAATAATAGAGGGCAGGAGACAAAACCTCCGGCTCAATTATCAGCATGAAGATGTGTTAGAACCTCCCTGGAGAACCTGTTAGATATGTGAGGAACATGTGTGTGTGTGTGTGTGTGTGTGTGTGTGTGTGTGTGTGTGTATTTCTAATATACTTTTCTTTCTAGAACCCTACAGAGGTTATTCTTTTCTGACTGAGGTCAAAGGTCAAATCAGCAAGGTTCTCTGGTTGTTCATCTGGGGAACCTATGATGGTTCTATGTAGAACACTTTGAATGATTGTATTTCTGTAGATTCCTCAGTTTAAGGCTTGGAGGTGACCTCACAGGTTCTATGTGGTACAGTATAGCAGTGTGTTTCATATCAGTGAAGGTTCTATGTTCTACAGAACAACCAGCACATAGCAGAGAAGGTTAAATCTGGAAGAGTTCTTCAGGTGTGTAGCTGGAGAAAAACGTAACCCTTGGAAGGTTCTATGTAGAGGTTTGTGAGCGAGCATTTCTCCATCAGAAAGGGTTCTACACTAAAACTACTTTAAGAGACTTAGAACCATTATCTACAAACTCCTGACAAAATCAGAAGCCTCAAGTGTCCATCTGAGAGGAACATCTGTGTAGAACTGTACAGCAAAGTGGTTTCTGAACTGAAACGGTTCCAACCGCTTATTTTGGAATCCATTATCCTTTTTATCTATTAAACCTTTTCAGGGTCCTTGAAGAACCCTGATGTTCTAAAAGAGCTGGGCAAGTGTGTGGTACAAACTGTGGTACAAACTCCACATGTCTGCTGTCAGACATTTGGTCAGCTCTGGTTCTCTGAGCGTTCTTCATAAGTTCATTAAGGGATGATTAGGAAATGAAGGATTCTCAGCTTTCTGGAAAAGGTTCTCCTTGGAACCCTAAAGTTCCTGAAGGTAAACTTTTGCATCAGTTGTTTAATTACAAAATCTGTGAAGAATGAAACTCAAAGCACTGTAGAAATGATAGATCAACTTCATCCTGGTTCGCCTCACACCTCCAGGGTCGGGGTTCGATTCCCACCTCCGCCTTGTGTGTGCCGTTTGCATGTTCTCCCTGTTCCTCGGGGGTTTCCTCCGGGTACTCCGGTTTCCTCCCCTGGTCCAAAGACATGCATGGTAGGTTGATTGGCATCTCTGGAAAATTGTCCGTAGTGTGTGAGTGCGTGAGTGAATGAGAAAGTGTCCTTGATGCCCGATGACGCCTGAGATAGGCACAGGCTCCCTGTGACCCGAGGTAGTTCGGATAAGCGGTAGAAGATGAATGAGAGTGAGTGAGAACTTCATCCTGGAATGTAAAAAACCTCCAGTGTTTTTGTTTTGAGTTCTGGATAAATGAACTGTTAAGGGTTCTAGAGTTCAATGAGCTTTTGTAAGATGCTGTTCTTAAATCAAGTTAAAGTAACTTTTAAAAAACTATTAAACAAGAAAAATACATTTTAAATCATTTAGGAAGCTGTAGATGTTTCATGGCTCTACAGAGTGAAGAGAAAACACACACACACACACACACACACAGACACACACAGAGACACACACACACACACACACACAGACAGACACACACAGAGACACACACACACACACACACACACACACACAGAGACACACACTCAGACACACACAGTTACACACACACAGACACTCACAGACACACACACACACACACACACACACACACACACAGACACACACAGAGACACACACACACACACACACACACACACAGACAGACACACACAGAGACACACACACACACACACACACACACAGAGACACACACTCAGACACACACAGTTACACACACACAGACACTCACAGACACACACACACACACACACACACACACACACACAGACACACACAGAGACACACACACACACACACCCACACACTCACACAGACACACACAGACACACACACACACACACACACACACACACACACACACACACACACACACACACAGCACTACCACACAACACACAACACACAGACACACACACACCACACAGACACACACACAACAACACACAAGATACACACACACAGGACACACACACACACAAACACACACAGACACAACACAAACACACACCACACACAAACACACCACACACCAACACACACAACACACCAACCCACACACACACAACAACACACACACACCCACACACAACAGACACACACACAACACACAAAACACACAACAACACACACCACACACCACACAACACACACACACAACACACACAAACCCACACAAACCAAATCAACACACCAACCCAAAACACCATTTTAACAGAACACTGAGCAAACCAACGAGAATCACGATCAACCAGATAACACACAAACACAAACAAAACATGGAGAAAAATCAGAATGAGAAATTCCAGATGAGTAGAATAAAAAAAAACACAACCCCACATGTGAATCTTTGTGTTATTTAACAAGATTGTAAAAAAAGAAAACACAAAGGTTCTTTTCAAACCAAATCTCATTCTGTTTATAAAGCTGCCACCCCTCCAGATTGAGTTGTTCGCTCTACAACACAAAACCACCCCCACCAAAAACAAAGCCAGCACACCCCCCCTAACAGGAAACACAGCAACGAACAAACAACAAAACCCACACACACACACAACACACACACACACAACACACAACACCACAACACACCACAACACACACACAACACACAACACACACAACAGACACACCACACAGACACACACACACACCACAA
>NC_083472.1:1180000-1182500 GCF_030014155.1 Tachysurus vachellii | reverse complement strand
TCTTTCATCATTATTATATTACGCCAGTGTACACGAGCACGCTGCGCTTTCTGAAGAGTTTCACTTTGATTTAAGGGGAAAAAAATGAGCCTCGGGTTAAAGAGTAAAATGTTTAGAGGTTTTAAAAGAAACACTAAAGATCTGTGATAAGCATCAGATGAGATAAAAGCTTCATGTCCTGTTTGTCTGCATGATGTTTCATATTCTCACCATCCTGTTCTGTCAGAAGTAAAACTCTCTTTGGGAAGTAAATCCTCTTATCAGTCTTATTAAAGGAAATCCACAAAGTCCTTTAAATTAAACAAACTACAGTAAAGTTTTTATATGATTAATGATGTTATTAGAGCAGATTGTCACATTAATGATTATTCCTCTCATGTCACAGCAGTTTGTCCTTATTTCTTATTCATAAATAGATGAAATGTCTGTTTGAACCATTTAATGTTCTGTGTATCGTGTCTGAAAATGTGAGATTTATCTCTGATACGGGAGACTTACATCCTCATCCTCATCTACATCCTCATCTACATCCTTATCCTTATCCACACCAACACCTTCATCCTTATCCACATTCTCACCCTCAACCATATCCATATCCTCATCCTCCTCCACACCCTCACCCGCACCCTCACCTGCACTCTCACCCTCACCCTCATCCTCCTCCACATCCTCACCATCACCCGCACCCTCACCCTCCTCCACATCCTCACCCTCACCCGCACCCTCACCTGCACCCTCATCCTCATCCCCATCCTCCTCCACATCCTCACCCTCACCCTCATCCACATCCTCAGCTTCATCCTTATCCACATTCTCACCCTCAACCATATCCATATCCATACCTTATTATTAATAATAATAATAATAAATAGTCAGTTTGGTTCACATTCATGAGCTTTATTTTATATCATATTAAAATATATTTATCATTGCTCCAAGATTTCACTACTTTCTAGATATGAACACAAAATCAAGCAAAACCCTGAACATCTGGATTTTCAAAATGACACGAATTTTCCACAGATTAGTTTCGTGTCGAGTGACATCATAAAAACACGACATCAGACAAATCCATCTTCCTTCACTAGTGTGGAAAAAAAAATACAAAAATGCAAAATTTACATTGCAATTTAAAAAAAAAGATGTTTTAAAGGAAATCGGTTGATCAGGCAACACAGAAAAGAATTCGTAATATAATCAAGTGGAATATAAAAGCAGATCACAATGACTGTGACAACCTTTTAAAAAATGTTCTTTTATTTTGTTGTTTGTATTTATTTGCTTGTTTATTTACACAAGATACCAATAATAAATAAATAAATAAACAAATAAATTAATTAATTAATTATACAGGAATACTGTGGATCTGGCAACACTGGATCATTTTGAAACTTTTATCGTTAAAGAGTCTTCAGTCGTAGAATGACAGAATAAATTCTTATACAAATGAAACAAATAAAATAAAAAACTCTCCTTTTTCCCTGAAGTCCTTTTCTTTATTTTTACTTTATCTTATAGTCATACAAAATAATTTTTTTATGAATGCAGATTTTTGTTTGTAGCAATATGTTTTTCTGTGTATTAGATGGTTTGAGTTTTTAACTCAAATAAAAATATTTTTGTTCTGTGCTTCGTTTTTGGACAGAACGTGTTTTTAAATGACTTCCCACGTCAGCTAGCACTACACACACACTGCAGAAAATATCCATCTGAGTAATTACTCAGAATCCTAACTAAGCCAAATCATCATCATCATCATCATCATCATCATCTTCTTCTTCTTCACCATGAACTAAAAGCTCAGTGTTAGTTATTTCATCTGTTTTTGGCAGCATTATTCCTCCACATATCTCATTATAGTTTGAAGTAAACAAGCAGAAGTTTGTGTGTGTGTCTGTGTGTGTGTGTGTGTGTGTGTGTGTGTGTGTGTGTGTGTGTGTGTGTGTGCTTTTATATTCCAGTTCAGTGTGAAAAACGGCTCTCATCCACACACTTTCTCCGCTGTGTAAATTGGTAGTTTGGATCCTGTGCTTTAGCTCCATTTGGCTAATGTGTAACACCTGTGTGCTAATGAGCGCTAACACCGCTGCTGTTTACAGATTCACATGGAGCTGGACACCACACAGCGTCTCATTTACAACCGCAACATCCTTCCCTTTAATCACACTCATGCTTCTCAAACCATTAGCCAACATGCTAACAAGCAGCAGCCATCAGGGACGTGTAGAACGTTGGATGTACATGTGGTTCAAACTCGAATGTCTGAACAAGTAAATCTTATGCGCTTATATGGAAATAACGTAGAATTCAATGGTGCAGTTCACCGGCTCAATGACTCACAGTCGAACACGAAGAATAGAATCAAATGCATTCACAGAGCAGGGCAAAAATTTTCGCTGAGGGTCCAAGCTAACAGAGTAGACTTTAATCTCACAAGGCAACACAACACAAACTCTTACGCAATAATAATACATAATGAAATTGTATAAAAAACGCTCAA
>NC_083472.1:1157500-1175000 GCF_030014155.1 Tachysurus vachellii | reverse complement strand
ATTTACTCACCGAAGACAGATATGTTTCCAGGGTTCTGTCTTTTCCCACAGAACCAGATTTCCATTGTTTTGTGTGCCAAGTCCACCAGATTCCACCATATTTTCTTTGTTTTCTTGCCCAGTTGTTCCTGGTTTCTGTGCTCCTGGTCTCTTTTGTTCCCAGGTCATCATTTTACAGGGTTTTATGTTCCTAGGCCACCATTTTTCCATGGATTTCAGTCTATTTAGTTGGTTTTGTCCAATATTATAAATGTTCCCTGGGCACATTGTGTCCATGATTCCATTTTCTCACGACACAATTCTCCAAGGTTGCTTGTTTCCAAGAACCTTTGTTGCCAGGTCACCATTTTCCAAACCACACATTTTCAGGTATCCACATTTTTTAAGAGTCCTTTATTCACATTCTTTTTGTGAATTTGGTTCATTTTTTCCAGTGCATTGCTTTCCTATGGCATAATTTGTCAGGGGTCCTGTGTCCCCACAGCATGACGCTACAGGGACTTATGGTCTCATTCTCTTTGTTTCCCAAAGCTCCATGTTTCAGGTGGTCCTGTGCTCTATAGTGTGGTGTTCCTAGGGTCCTTATTTCTCAGGTCACCTTATGTTCCCATTCCCTTTGGTTCCCAGTGCACAATGTTTCAGGGGGTCCTTAACCTCATGCCATGAAATTTCCAAGGTTCTGTGTTCTCATTCTCTTTTGGTCCCCAGAGCTCCATGTTTCGGGGTCCTGTGTCCCCACAGTGTAGTGTTTCTGTGTTTCCGCTCTTTGTTTCCCAGAGCTCCATGTTTCCAGCGTCCTCAGATTCCCAGTAGACATTCTCTTAGGAACTCCTTCACAAGTTCTTCTATCATACTGAAGGAACATAAGACCCTCATTCGTCTGAGTCACCTCAGACTTGCTAATTGGCGATAAATACAAATACATTTAAATATATCCAATATTAATCTTGAATTTTTGTATAATATTAATTTTTATATTAACCTTTTACGTTTATTTTATGTTTATGTTCTGTAAAGCTGCTTTGAGAACATGTCCATTGTTAAAAGCGCTATACAAATACATTTGAATTTGAATATTACAGATGCAGGCATTATGTACTTAGCCTCAGTAGCTAATCTAAAATGTGCCTTCATCCAGAGCAACTTACATTTTTACCTCATTTTATACAACTGAGGGTTAAGGGCCTTGCTCAGGGGCCCAACAGTGGCAGCATGGTTGACGTGGGAATCAAACTCAAAACCTTTCGATTGGTAGCACCAGCACCTTAACCACTAGGCTACCACGTCCCAAAATACATAATATTAGCCAAAGAGTACAAACTGTATGTTATACATAATGCTGTGAATTAAGTAACAGAAACGATGAATGAATTTTAGTCTGTATTGTAAACGGTCACAAGGGCTACTGCTGTTAGCTACACTGGCTAATCTCAGCTGCTATTAGATCGAGATTGTTTGTCCTCACTGTTTATTTCTGCGTCTCTCTGCGAGGTGTTAATTGAAGGCCTGTTAGCACTGAGCAGGGATTTTAGTAAGTACAGGGACTTTACCAGCTCATTATCTTATACGTATAGCTGACATTTCCGAGGCGAGTCTGGAGACCTCGGGGAACGTACTGTAAACAGAACACACTCGCACAAGCACCTAATTAGTTATGCAAAGAAGCCAGCAAGGACGCTAATGAAAATGAATTTGGACAGAGAGACTAATAAGTGTAGGATGGGAAGGTTCTTTTTTGGACATGCTGAGTTTATTACTTTTTTTTATTCTTGATGCCTTCATATTGGAAATCTTTTCTGTCTGTGGCTGAAGTGCAATCACATGTTTAATGCATGGCTAACACGCAGGTCGATGCTAGACTCAGGCACATCTCCGGTCCTCCTGTCCTCTGCTTGACCTTCCACAAGACTAATCAGATGTTTTATTCATGTTTGCTAATAAAACAGTTAAGCTCTATGCTAAGCCAATGCTAATGCAGCAATTTCCAAAAAAAAAAACTTGCCAGTGTAGCTTAGCATTTCTGTTCAAATTGAAGACGTGTACAGAACTGGAGCTGGGAGGCTAATAAGCTAACAAGCTAACAAACCGGTTTCAACTGAAATCTGTACATAAACACGTGGCTACTGTAAAACACACCAAGGTTCGAAAACACCTACACTGTAACCTAGACGACCACAAAAAGCTTTAGTCCGGTGGAACATAATAACTCCGCCCACTTCGTTTAAGCCTCCCAAAAAGTCCAGCTTTAATGAATACAGGTGATAATAAATACTTTTAAATAAATTTCATTGATTTAAATGTTGAAATCTTTAACGATCCGATTCTTCATCCATTAATCCATCCATCTATCTACCGATCCATCCATCCTTTCTTTCTTTCTTTCTTTCTTTCTTTCTTTCTTTCTTTCTTTCTTTCTATCTATCTGTCTGTCTGTCTGTCTGTCTGTCTGTCTGTCTGTCTGTCTGTCTGTCTATCTGTCTGTCTGTCTATCTGTCTGTCTGTCTGTCCTTCCATCCATCCATCCATCTATCTATCTATCTATCTATCTATCTATCTATCTATCTATCTATCTATCTACCTATCTGTCTGTCTGTCTGTCCTTCCGTCCATCCACCCATCTATCTATCCACCCATCCACCCATCTATCTATCTATCTATCTATCTATCTATCTATCTATCTATCTATCTATGTATCTATCTATCTATCTATCTGTCCTTCCATCCATCCACCCATCTATCTATCCACCCATCCACCCATCTATCTATCTATCTATCTATCTATCTATCTATCTATCTATCTATCTATCTATCTATCTATCTATCTATCTATCTATCTATCTCTGTCATTTGTTTGTAATTATTAATCCAGTCGTACGAGTCCATCCTTTAAGTGAAACCTTAGGTGTGTTAATTTAGCTATAAGAGGAGGATGAACCACTTTTGTTCTTCTTTCAACTGCTTTCATCAAAGACACTAAAAGCCAGCGTGAAGCTGAGTCACACTTTTTCACAGGAGAAGAGACGATCCTGTGAGGACGAGTGTCACTTTTATTTCTTATTTCCTGACTGTGCCGTCTCTCTGCATGCGGACGACGTTAGCGTCTAGCGTTCTCACGTGTCAGTGTTAAACATCTACACGTCCCTGGATATAATCTGCTTTAAGATAATTATTGATTCATACTTTAACATATAAGTGGTGTTGATGATCCCCAAACACTGCTCCTGATAAGGAAACTCCTCATGAGCGCCCCCTACTGGCCTGGTTTACTGTTCCTCGTGGTAGTTTCCATTCTACTGCAACTGCACCAACAGAGTTCTGACAGAGTGAGACATTTCTGTCTTCTAACAAAAGCTTTCAGGCTTTTGATAGCGATCTGAGCGTGAGCGAGCGACGTTCAGGTGACGTGGAGATGGTGAGGCTCCGTCACGGACGCTGGGGTCTATAGATAGATGAGTTTAATTAAAGTGTTAGTGTGATGGTGTGAGATTCATCGCCTTTACAACCCACAGCACTGTAGGAGGACCTGATACTCACACACTTCATTTTATTAAATGGACCTATTTAAAATACAAGCACACACACACACACACACACACACACACACACACACACACAGTACATTTAATGGGAAGAAATGTATTAAATCATGAAATTAAAAGATTGCAAA
Organism: Tachysurus vachellii; assembly: GCF_030014155.1. Taxonomy (NCBI): domain Eukaryota; kingdom Metazoa; phylum Chordata; class Actinopteri; order Siluriformes; family Bagridae; genus Tachysurus; species Tachysurus vachellii. The sequence continues at coordinate 1,171,333 of NC_083472.1, read as the reverse complement.
TTCTCAATTTTAACATTTAATGTAATTTATAATTAATTTTATAGCTCTATTAACTGTATAATTAATAATAATAATAATCAAATTCTTCTTAGTATTATTTATAATAAGAACATCTATAAGAACACTTTGTACCCTCTTTATTAAATCTGGGTGATAAAAGGACAGTCTCAGGTAACTTCCCAGCAGTTAGCTGTTTGCCCCACAGGAGCCCCTGACAGGGCAGATTTGACCATGAGTGTGCAATAAGAACACACAACACAACATGCAGCACGATTCCACTTATCCTTGCTTTGGGTCATTCTGAGTTTAGATCCCACTGTGTTTTAATCTCTGGGTATTTCTGATATTCATTTTATTTTCATGAAGATTCCAAGAAAAACATTTTCATCGTGATTGAATATTTATGTCGGCTGCATAATTTTTTATCTCTTTTTAATGGAACAAACTGGAATAATCCGGATCTCTGCTTTTATCAGTAACACAAAAAGCAGAAGCGATCCAACTGCACAATAAAACATCTGTGTTTATAAATATTAAACATCGCTGATCGGAATGCTGCAGGCGGCGAGTCCAGAACCTTCTACACACAGCGTCCGAGACAAAGCCAGTGTTTTCTGTTCCGTACACAGCGAATGCCAGGCACCATGGAGAACCTGGCACCTTACTCACTGAACACAGAGGACAGGAAGAGGCTAATATCCAAACACACACACATATACACACACACACACAGACACACACATACACACACACACTCATACACACACAAACATTCACACACACACACACAGACACACACACACATACACACACACACAGACACACACATACACACACACACTCATACACACACAAACATTCACACACACACACAGACACACACTCACACACACACACACAGTCTGCCACTGATGGAGCTGCTCCAGCCTTGATACTCAGTGCAGCTCAGATTAGCTTTGTTAGCCGACAAAGAGTCTAAATCACTGCACAATTTTAGATTTAATCAAACAAATGACATCATTAAAGAAGAACGATGATAAACACACACACCCTCACACACACACCCACACACACACACACACACAGTTACCGTAATATTGGTGCTATTTTCCTCGTGTTATTAATAGATGTTCACCATTGCTATGATTACCTGATTGAGTTTTTATACTGTTAATGTTGCTGTGGTTTCTCTCTTTCTCTCTCTCTCACTCTGTCTCTCTGTCTCTCTGTCTCTCTCTCTCTCTCTCTCTCTCTCTGTCTCTCTCTCTCACTCTCTCTCTCTGTCTCTCTCTCTCTCTCTCTCTCTCTCTCTCTCTCTCTCTCTCTCTCTCTCTCTCTCTCTCTCTCTCTCTCTGTCTCTCTCTCTCTCTCTCTCTGTCTCTCTCTCTCTCTGTCTCTCTGTCTCTCTCTCTCTCTCTCTCTCTGTCTCTCTCTCTCACTCTCTCTCTCTCTGTCTCTCTCTCTCTCTGTCTCTCTCTCTCTCTCTCTCTCTCTCTCTCTCTCTCTCTCTCTCTCTCTCTCTCTCTCTCTCTCTCACGGCCTCTCTTTGTGTGTGTGTGTGTGTGTGTGTGCAGGAGGTTAGAGGGTGTGGTGTTTAACTGCAGCTGTGAGATTCGGTGGATCCAGCTGTGGCAGCAGAGAGGAGAAGCAGGTCTCCACAACCAGCAGCTCTTCTGTAACACAGGCTTCAGTCAAATTCCTCTCCAGCTGCTCAACATCTCCCACTGCGGTACTCCAGCCTTTGTTCTCTTTTGTTTGTTTGTTTGTTTGTTTGTTTGTTTGTTTGTTTGTTTGTTTGTTTGTTTAGTTGGTTGTTTTTTTAACATCATGTCACCATTTTTGTCATCTCTCAGTGATGTCTCTGCCTGATGTCTCTCTCTGATGTGTATCTCTGACTTGTCTCTGTCTGATGTGTCTCTCTGATTTGTCTCTGTCTGATGTGTCTCTCTGATTTGTCTCTGTCTGATGTGTCTCTCTGACTTGTCTCTCTCTGATGTGTCTCTCTGACTTGTCTCTCTCTGATGTGTCTCTCTGACTTGTCTCTGTCTGATATGTCTCTCTGACTTGTCTCTCTCTGATGTGTCTCTCTGACTTGTCTTTTTCTGGTGTGTCTATCTGACTTGTCTCTCTCTGATTTGCCTCTCTGATGTGTCTCTCTGATTTGTCTCTGTCTGATGTGTCTCTCTGACTTGTCTCTGTCTGATGTGTCTCTCTGATTTGTCTCTGTCTGATGTGTCTCTCTGATTTGTCTCTGTCTGATGTGTCTCTCTGACTTGTCTCTCTCTGATGTGTCTCTCTGACTTGTCTTTTTCTGGTGTGTCTATCTGACTTGTCTCTCTCTGATTTGCCTCTCTGATGTGTCTCTCTGATTTGTCTCTGTCTGATGTGTCTCTCTGATTTGTCTCTGTCTGATGTGTCTCTCTGACTTGTCTCTGTCTGATGTGTCTCTCTGATTTGTCTCTGTCTGATGTGTCTCTCTGATTTGTCTCTGTCTGATGTGTCTCTCTGACTTGTCTCTGTCTGATGTGTCTCTCTGACTTGTCTCTGTCTGATATGTCTCTCTGACTTGTCTCTCTCTGATGTGTCTCTCTGACTTGTCTTTTTCTGGTGTGTCTATCTGACTTGTCTCTCTTTATCTCCGGTGTCTCGATCTGTCTCTGTCTCAGATGTTCCAGAAATCAGCGTGACACACAGCAGTCTGACAGTGAATGAAGGAGATCGTGTCACTATCACGTGTAACGGTTCTGGAGTCCCGGTTCCTGATGTGGACTGGAAGGTTAACTCCCTGCACTCCATCAGCACACAACAGGTACACACTCTGATTAACACTGTGTGTGTGTGTGTGTGTGTGTGTGTGTGTGTGTGTGTGTGTGTGTGTGTGTGTTACACCTTCTCATTTTTAACCTTCCTCTTTGTCATTTCCAGGCCACTCAGATTCCTCCTCACGTGCACTCCTTGACGTTAACCCTGTTTAACGTGAGTCGAGATGATAACCTGTCCCTGCTGCCCTGCACCACCGAGAACATCGTGGGCATGAGCAACACGTCTGTCCATCTCTCCGTCCAGTGTGAGTCACCATCTCCACATCGTCTTTCCATCTTCATCGCGTTCTTCTGTTCTTCATCTGATCTTTCTGTCTTTCTGTCTTTCTTTCTTTCTGTCTTTCTTAGAAGCAGTTTGATCTTGTCGTTTTTACAGACACTAATTCCTCAGTGCACTGATTTTTTTTGTTGTTGTTTTTTTGCGTATAGATCGTTCAGTAGCTCCGACATGTTTTTATTTGACTTACTGCTGGATCCAGTTACATGGTGATGTGAGAGGATCAGACGCTCTGTGGTTTGTGTATCTATGTTGTTGTCCAACACGGCTGTAACACGATGCTCTCACACTCTATACTCATCGACTGAGAGAGAGATCTGCAGACGCTCAAGAACAAAAGTCTCTGTTATTCGGTTTGCTCCTCATCGTTTCCATCCTCTTCATCTCGATCTTCATCCTTTCCATCTCCACCTCCTTCTCCTCATTTCCACATCTATGCTCTTCACCTCTGTCCTTCCATCTCCAGCTCCATCTCCGTTCTCTTTATCTCCAAATACATCTCCTTCCTCAACATCTCCATCTCTATCCTTTAATTCTTCTCCATCTCTATCCTTTATTCTCTCCATCCTCTCCTGCTCAATCCTCTCCATCTACAAGCTGTAAAAAAAAAAATCAATATTCTAAATGTTTGCTCGTAAAGTTTAGAAGTTTTGGGACAGAAGTCTTTCTGAGTCTGCATGAGGATGAGTGAGGAGCCGATCTGCTTTGTGACGGACGTCTCAGACGATGGAGGTGGATGTGGAGTATAAAGCGTGTGGGTGGACGGATGACGGTATGTGTTTTAGACGACGGAAATTACAGGCTGTGAGCATCTGATTGGAGGATGACGAGAGGATGAGTGTTACACTGATGATGTGTTTGTGGAGAACACTTTGTCCTTCAGAACAATTTGACAAAAGGTCAGATATTAGATGTTAAGGTTGATCCAGAAGTGCGAAGAACTTGAGAACTTTCACTAAGTTTTGCATTTACTGTACATTCAGTGGTGAGGAACATACATGAGCTTCTGTGCCAGTGTTGGTGAGATCTGGATTCTGATTGGTCAGAATGAAGTCTTTATTATCATGATTGAGCCCATGTTGTATCTTATTGTTGCTATAGTGACAACTAAAACTAAAAGATTTATTTACCTTTTCTCTCCTCTCTATCTCCATCATTTCAATTATATCTTCTCCATACCTCAATCTCGGCTCTCCACCTCCACCGCCATCTCACTTATTCATTTCCACCTCCATCTCATCTTCTCCATCTAGACCCCTCCTTCACATTCTGTCCATCATTTGAATCTCATCTTCTCCATCTCATCTTTTTGATCCCATCCTCTCCATCTCCACCTCCATCTCATCCTCTCCACCATCATCCCAACCTTTCTGTCTCCATCCTCTCCATCTCCTCTACTTCATCTCCGTCCTCTATATCTCTACATCCATCCTTACCCTCCCATCTCTATCCTCTTCACCTCATCCTCTCCGTCCTCTATATCTCTACATCCATCCTTACCCTCCCCATCTCCATCCTCTTCACCTCATCCTCTCCGTCCTCTATATCTCTCCATCCATCCTTACCCTCCCCATCTCCATCCTCTTCACCTCATCCTCTCCGTCCTCTATATCTCTACATCCATCCTTACCCTCCCCATCTCCAACCTCTCCAAAGTTTAAATCTGCTGTGTTTAGTTTTAAGTTCTGGAAGTTGTAGAAGCTGAGCTACATCCATCCATCATCTAAGACAGACGTGTGACTGCAGACTTAAAAGATTATTCCTTGTTTAATATCTCTGTCTCTCCGTCATGTCTGCAGTCCCTCCCACCATTATACACTACGAGACCCCTGAGAGACGACACGACACGTGTATGATGTTCATCGTCCGCGGCCAGCCGCTGCCTGAGGTGCGCTTCTTCTACAAAGACGTGGAGCTGCAGGTGACCAAATACGTCCGCATAGACAAGGATGTTTACCGGGACACGCTCGAGGGCTGCCTCATCTTCGAAAACCCCACCCACCACAACAATGGCAACTACACCCTGGAGGCTCGCAACCACCTGGGCGTGGCCAACAAAACGGTCCACGCCCACTTCATGGTTGCGCCGTTTGATGGTAACAAAAAAATCTCCCTCTCTTTTATTTATTGTGTTTGTTTGCAAACCAGGACAAGAAATCTAATAATTATTATATTTTATATAGTCAGTAAATATTTAGAGCTAAATTAAAGATTATTCGACTTAAAATTAAACAATTCTTAAGAATTCAATTAAATTCTTAACCTTTATTAGGCTTAAAGTGACAGTCGGAGAAGAAATGAGAGATAATCCGTTTATAAGAATTCTAAGAAATAATGAAAAATGAAATGATAAAAAAAGGATCATTCATTATTTTCCTGCTGTTATAGAAAATGAATCGTTGCTTCTGATCAATAACAATCCAGGATTTAACAACATTCATAGCTCATTGTTAATGTGATATACTGATGCTCTTTTTCTCTTTATTCCTAGGAGACTATGTGGAATATGGTGAGTACACATCTGATCACAGCAACACACTGTCATTTATATGTCAGACAGACAGACAGACAGACAGACAGACAGACAGACAGACAGACAGATAGATAGATAGATAGATAGATAGATAGATAGATAGATAGATAGATAGATAGATAGATAGATAGATAGATAAATGTAGGTAGACATACAGACAGAGAGATATACAGACAGACAGACAGACAGACAGACAGACAGACAGAGAGACATACAAACAGACAGACAGACAGACAGACAGACAGAGAGACATACAGACAGACAGACAGACAGACAGACAGACAGACAGACAGACAGACAGACAGACAGACATGCTGATTGCTTTGTTGATGCCATGAGTAACATTCAAATGATTCGCATGCAGACACGTCCAAGTATGTATTACAGTCTGAGTAAATGTACATACAGACTGATGATGATGATGATGATGATGATGATGATGATGGTGTGTGTTTACAGTTCATCCCTCAGCTCACTCTCCCGTGAGTCCGAGTCTGACTCCCACCATCGCTGTTACACACCGTCCTGAAGAGGACACGTTCGGGGTGAGAATGCGCTCTTTCCACAACATTCCTACTGAAGCACTGAATATAAACGTAAATGTTCTGTTATTTCTGAGTCAGAGGTTCATTCAGTACTTTCACCCCAAGAGGACACTTTATCAGCAGTTACGGTACGTGACGTCCTCTGGACATAAAGGACACGTTACAGCGCTGCTCAGATCCGGATGCTGATTGGTCAGAAGCTGTTGATTCATTCTCTCTAACAGCAGCAGCTCTGCAGTGATGCTCGTAAAGTGCAGTACGAAAGCAGATACAGAAATAAACCTGAAGAGGGATTTTTAAAGTAGCTCAAGTTTAATCCTCTTTAAAGCGTTCTTTCCTTTTTCTCCTCCTCATCCTTCTGTAGCCTGCGTGTTTTACGGCTTCTTAAAAATGTAATTTAGCTCATGGTTGTGTTGTAATTGGCTAGATAGAGATTAGGGAGGTTTTTAATAGCAACGCGTTCGGGGAGTCGAGCTTCTGAGCATTCGGAGGTCTTAATTATAGACAGCGCTTTCTTCTCCCGATGTCTTTATTGCAGGATTTTTTGTCTGCTTTTATTTGACTTGGGAGTTTTACACTGTACTCGGCGTCGTCAGGGTTCGTGTTCAGACAAAACGCTTAGCTGATTTGTTTGTCTTTGTGCCGGAGCGAGGACATGTTTACCCGTCGCAAACCTGCTACAACGGGGATTTTTTTCTTAGCCTCTGCTGCGTGAAGTGGAAACAGGAAACTCTTTTAATACAATGTTCTTGATTGGCGGATCAACGGTGATACAAATCACATAAAAGCCTGAATATAAATGAATTAATGAATCAAAGTTAAAAGGAGGGAGCACGACACCTATATGGCACAATGTTAATATACGGATCGGTAACAAGCCATTTGTATTCAAAGCCTGGTCTGATTCTGGTATTTATACTCTAAGGGACATTTTTAATGACTCAAGTCGTTCCAAGATTTAAGCACAGAGTTTTCTATACCTGGATTTTCTTTTTTTTTTTTTATATATATTTAAGATTAAGATCAGCCCTTAAAGCATACGGTGTCCCCTGGTCCTCCGAGTTACGGATACATCCCCTTTGGGATTGGCTGGACCTTAAGATCCCTACCAGTGGCTTAGTATCCAAAATCTATGACTCAATTCTTTGTTCTCAATATTCATCTGCCCTGGCCACATACTCCTGGGAACGTGGGGACTTAGCCAAACCCGACTGGGACACTGTATGGGGAAATTGTTTCACTGCATCTAAGAATCTGGCGCACCAGATGATCCATTACAAATCTATTAATAGGGCTTATCTTACTCCTAGTGTTCGGTACAAGATGAGGTTTAGATCTGATCCCTATTGTCATATTTGCAACAACTCTATAATAGGTTCATATATGCATATGTTCTGGGAATGTCCTAGAATACTTTCTTTGTGGACTAATGTATCCTCCACTCTCTCTGACATTTTGTGTATGGACATACCCAAGGACCCACTACTTCTTCTGTTGCTGGATGACTCGACTCTTAAACTAAATACCGGTCAAAAAAGGATACTCTTGGTGGCCAGTACGGCTGCCAAAAAGACTATTCTGAAACTGTGGTTTGACACATCCATCTCTACGAACTTCATCTGGCTATCTTTCTTCAGAGATATTGTTCTGTTAGAATGTACCACTGCCAAACTCAATGGTGCACAGGATCGGACTGTCCGGTGCTGGGAAGAAATGGCTGAAATCTTACTGGACAAACTGAAACGCTGATAGCGATTTGGACGACTATAAGGGCTTTGATCTTAATGTCATATTACATACTGTTGTACGATACTGTTTCTTGATTATGGAATCTGTTGTATATAGTTTGGTATTTTGCAACAAGTAAATAATAAAAATATTGATAAAAAAAAAAAAAAAAAAAAAAAAAAAAGGAGGGGTCACGGTGGCTTAGTGGTTAGCACGTTCACCTCACACCTCCAGGGTTGGGGGTTCGATTCCCACCTCCGCCTTGTGTGTGTGGAGTTTGCATGTTCTCCCCGTGCCTCGGGGGTTTCCTCCGGGTACTCCGGTTTCCTCCCCCGGTCCAAAGACATGCATGGTAGGTTGATTGGCATCTCTGGAAAATTGTCCGTAGTGTGTGATTGTGTCAGTGAATGAGAGTGTGTGTGCCCTGCAATGGGTTGGCACTCCGTCCAGGGTGTATCCTGCCTTGATGCCCGATGACGCCTGAGATAGGCACAGGCTCCCCGTGACCCGAGGTAGTTCGGATAAGCGGTAGAAGATGAATGAATGAATGAATGAATGAATGAATGAGTTAAAAGCATCCAGATGGACGTGCGGAATATGTCCCCAAATCCGCAACGTGTCTGTGTGCGAGAGAAATATTTATTCTGTCCAGTTTTATGTTTGCAGCTGCAATCTGAATATTTTAGACATCTTATTAAAGTCTGTTTATGGAAAAAGAAAAATTGGCGTAATAAAAGTTTCATGCCACTTTGCTGCTCCATCAAGCGTGGAGGGAAAGTTCGTTAAATCTTGTTTGTGCACGGATTGGAGCATGAAAATGTCTTTATAGAAACGGGTTGGAAATCAGACTAATCCTCTCACACTTTCACTGTGTGTGTGTGTGTGTGTGTGTGTGTGTGTGTGTGTTGGGGCAGAAATCCTGTCACCGTTAGCCTTATCGTTCTGAACGTTTCCCGTATTCCAGTCTTTCTGTGGGATGATGAAGCCCTCGTTGCCTTTTTGTTTTTTTTTACCCTTCATTTATTTTTTCCGACTTGTTTTCGCACTGGATTATGTAGCGGCTCTGAGTTATTCTGGACACGGATTAAGTCGTGGTCTTAAACAAATTACACTGTTGAAGAGAATTCTTCATTTGCTCGGACACGTGACCTCGAGTTCTCTTGTTTTGGTGTAAAAGGTCAAAAAATTGACTAAAGACCTTCAGGTCCTTCATCTGAACTTTTATGTGTCATGTGACCGTCTTGTTTAGTTGGCGAATGTGCCGAGTGCAGTTAAAGACCAGACTTTATCGTGTCCTTAAATGCCCAGTTTTGAACTTCTCCAGGTTCCTCGGTTCCCCGGATCTCTGGATCTCATGATCTGTACTCAGTCTCCTCAGTTCACTGCTCCATACTTCCTTCCTGGATTCCTAGTTGCAAAGTTTCCTTGGTCCAGTTTTCCTAGTTCCATACATCCATTATTAGTATGATCCGTATTGTGTGTTTTCCCAAATCCAACATCTCTCCACCAGGTCCGTGACATCTGCTGCTTCTCTGTTCTGTAGTTTCCTCCTGGATCATTTTTTGTGTTTCTTCCCTATCATTATTTCCTTTGTTCCTGCTTCTCTCCTTCCCTGACATGTTTTTTTTATATATATATATATAATTTGTTGGTTTCCTACTTTTCTACTTCCATGGATCTTTATGTATGTTATCGAAAACTAAATAGAAAGAAAAAGGCTATTCACTTTACCAGCCTTTTAACTGTTCATTAAAGGTGCGGTGCACGTTGTTTGAGAAACGCTTCAGAAAACCGAGTCGGGCCGACAAACAAAACTAACGTGTAGCCAATGAGCAGAAAGGGGCGTGTCTTGTCAGTATGCGGCGGAGAGAGTGTTCAGTGCGCATGTGTGACGTTAGCAGAAAGGGATTGAAACATTGACATGGAGGATAAAAACGAAAAGGGAAGAAAGGCTTACGATAAGGCAAGAAGTAGGACGTGTTAATATAGGATCAGCTTTCCAGCGCTGGAGAGAACTGAAGGTCTTCGGCGTGAAACGGAGCTAAACCTTTCACGGTACAACACACAGTGCTACAAAAACACATTTGTATTACCATAGTGTTACTCATTGTGTTCATTTACTGATAAAAATATCCCCTCGGCCAGCCGCCCCAGCAGGTTCCGCCATGATAGTTGCCTGGGTTACGTACAGTATGTGCAGTATGTATATTGACTCACATGGATTCAGCTTGGTGTTAATGACCAGCCAACAGTTTCCCCATTCCTGGTTCATGGTCATCTCAGAGTTCTTTAGTTCCATGGTCTCTCATGATCACTGCTTCCTGAGATCCTTTCATTTCAGCAGACCTGTGGCCTTGTATTTTGCTGGTGATGACCTTACAGTAACTGCTCTGAATTTTCATAACTTACAGTATGAATAATCTGATCAGGAGGTTGCTTTTGGACTCTTGAACAAGGACCTTAACTGCAGATCTCTGACTCATTTCTAAGCTGGTTTGGGTAAAAGATTCTGAACGTAACCCAGTTGCCCCTGACTCTGGTGTTACAGAGAAAAACAGATCGTTCTGTATTGATGGTGTAGTGCAGAGGTTTGTGGATCTCAACACTGTTCATGTGGGAGTTTAACTTGAACTTGTTGGGTAAATGGAGCAGCTTCATTTCTCCAAAATAACCAGTTTCATGTGTTGTCTGTGAGATATGTGTTGTCTGTCCTTGACTATATTTTGAATAAATTGGCCATTGTTTGTTTCCTGCATTCTCAAGGCTTTTCTTTAGATAATTAGGATAATTTGCCTCCATAAATCTTGGATATGTGATTATGTGGTACTGCAGATTAAAATAAAACATTAAAGTGTTTTTGTGTGTTTGTGTGTTTGTAGGTGTCGATCGCGGTGGGCTTGGCTGGCTTCGCCTGCGTCCTCCTCCTCGTCATGTTTGTCCTCATTAACAAATACGGCAGGCGCTCCAAGTTCGGCATGAAAGGTAAGAAGTGTTTAAGCAGCCTCGGCATGATGCTCGGCACAGAGGAGAAGTAGAACAACATATATTATCATTTTTGTTGTGTTTTAAAGTGATATCGCCGAGACACATTTATGTGGCCTAATGTAAATGGAACAGTTTTAACAAATCAGATAGATATCGGATCAGAGACAACACATGAAGTGACCGGGTGTAAAAAGGTCCTGAGTCAGTGGTTCTTTCTTGGCTTTGTTGTATGTTATTTTGGTTCTTGATTAATTCATTACCCTAGTTAGTCCCTGGCTCTCTGGTACAAGGTCTTTGTTTTAAGTGTTTTTCTTGTTTTCTTTGTTACCTGTCAGTGATCCTCTGGATCCCTGTTTATTTAGTTTCTTGTATCTCTGCTTACATACAGTACAGTACAGTACAGAAGCTCTCCTGGGCTCTCTAGATGTGTTGTCATTGTTGTTTCCACAGATATTTAGATATTTGCTTTCCTGTTATCTTGTTTATCTTGTCTTCTGGTTAGTTGGTTTAATTTGCCTACATACAGTAGATCTCTGGTTCTTTGTTTATTAGTTACCTAGTTCTCTAGATGTTGTTTCTATGAGTGTATGGTTTCTTATTTACTTGGTTACGTTGCTCTCTGTTTCCAAAGTTCATTAGTTGTCTATGTCCATGTCACTCATTGATTTAGCTGGTTAGACTCTTGTCTATGTATTTCTGTAGCGCTCTGCATGTTCCTTTATTACTTTGCAGTTGTTTCATTGGTCCTTGGTTTAATTTAAGAATTTTTCCGGTTCCATTGTTCCTTAGTACTCTCTCTCTCCTAACTTTCTAGTTCTCTGGAGCCTTGGTTTCTTTGGTTCTATAAATCTGTAGCTCTCTGTGTCTCTATTCACTCACTCACTCACTCACTCACTCACTCATTCATCTTCTACTGCTTATCCGAACTACCTCGGGTCACGGGGAGCCTGTGCCTATCTCAGGCGTCATCGGGCATCAAGGCAGGATACACCCTGGACGTAGTGCCAACCCATCACAGGGCACACACACACACACACACTCTCATTCACTCACACAATCACACACTACGGACAATTTTCCAGTGATGCCAATCAACCTACCATGCATGTCTTTGGACCGGGGGAGGAAACCGGAGTACCCGGAGGAAACCCCCGAGGCACGGGGAGAACATGCAAACTCCACACACACAAGGTGGAGGTGGGAATCGAACCCCCAACCCTGGAGGTGTGAGGCGAACGTGCTAACCACTAAGCCATCATGCCCCCCTGTCTCTATTCAATAGGTGTTTATTGTTTACGAATAGATCAGTTACCCGGGCCCCTGGACGTCTGGTGTTCATGGTTTGCTTAGTACCTTGTTTCCAAGATAATTAATTATTCATGGGTCTCTGGCTCCCAGTTCCTTTGTTATCTGGGTCCCTGGCTCTTGAGATCCTTCTGAGTTTCTTTGGTTTTAAAGTTCTCCAAATGTCTTTGACTGAGATGAGCGTTACCACCAGCCAGTTCAATTTAATTCAGTTTAATTCTAGTTTAATTCTTAAAAAATCCAAGTAAATCATTGTTGGATGTTAGAACATCTACAAATTGGACAAATTGGTATTTCATTATCCAGCTGGCTAAAGATTAGGATCTGTCAGAGGTTCAGATCAGGAATACAATGTGAAGGCTTCATAGTTAGAGCAGCTTTGGTTTGAGTTCCATCTTTATTCTATTATCTCTCTGTCAATTCCTTTGAATCCTGGTGGCTTTAACTGGTGATGAAATTATTTGGCTGTTATGTTAGTTTTCACTCCGTCTGTCACTATCGTTTTCTTTTGATGGCTTTGGCAGCTTTTTCTGCCATCACATTTCTGTCTCATTCTTAATATAGTCTACTCCTACATCGCATGTAGTCATTTGGCAGATCCCTCACTTTTATCCAGTGAGACAGAATCCAGTCCAAGACTAGCTGAGCAGCTGAAGGCTAAGGGCTTGGATCTGGAGGTTGCCAGTGGCTTTCTGGCAGTTGTGGGATTTGAACTTGTAGCCTTCTGATCACAGAACCCATCTCTGCCAAGTGTGTGTGTGTGTGTGTATAATTCTGAACTGGACCTACAGTAGGTCTCGAACATGGCAGATGAGCTTTACCACTGAACTGCCAATACTGGGAGATTTGTGCATCCAAAGTGAATATTACACACGAGGTCTGTCAGAATAAATTTCACTCCTCAGATGCACTTCAAAGCCAAAAACGTCCACATTTATTTATTTATTATTCCGTCATCTACTTTCATTTACCGCTACATGACTTCACTGAATGCAGAAACTTGGACCAGTAAACACTCACTCACTCACTCACTCACTCACTCACCTTCTACCGCTTATCCGAACTACCTCGAGTCACGGGGAGCCTGTGCCTATCTCAGGCGTCATCGGGCATCAAGGCAGGATACACCCTGGACGGAGTGCCAACCCATCACAGGACACACACACACACTCTCATTCACTCACGCAATCACACACTACGGACAAATTTTCCAGAGATGCCAATCAACCTACCATGCATGTCTTTGGACCGGGGGAGGAAACCCGAGTACCCGGAGGAAACCCCCTAGGCACGGGGAGAACATGCAAACTCCACACACACAAGGTGGAGGTGGGAATCGAACCCCGACCCTGGAGGTGTGAGGCGAACGTGCTAACCACTAAGTCACCGTTATAAACCATGCAGTTGTCTTTAAGTTCCTAATAGATCCAGTGGCTTCCAGCAGGAACATTGGGTTAAATACATGTTGTTGTTGTTGTTGTTGTTTTTTACTGATATCTGACGTATGACTGTTGCTCTTTGACTGTTGTATTTTTTAGCATTTTGTGTATAAACCTGAGTATAAATGAATGCACCTCATTCTAACAGAGTGCGAGTGGAATGATTGTTTTTCCATTCTTGGCATTTTGCCATCTCTAT
>NC_083472.1:1135000-1145000 GCF_030014155.1 Tachysurus vachellii | reverse complement strand
CTTTAGTTTTAAAGTACTTATAAATGTGATGATCTGAAGATGTGATCTTACGCTTCAATACAAACAGAAAAGGGGCGGAGTTCTGTGGCTCCGTACGATGAGGGCTAGCGTTCATGGCGTGTTTATGTAACTCCTCCGTAAACTCGCAGCAGGTCGTCTCAGGCTTTACGCCGCAGGGAACAGAGAAACCTCAGCAGAATCTTCTGATGAGGCCAATTACTCCACATCCAAAGCTCCAAATTGGACTGTGCTGACTCTGAAGTTACTTCTTTATAGAGGAAAAGTTTCAGAGGAGTTTCTTCGGCGCAGCAGATGCTACTTCATCAGAAGCGATGATGAAACAGAGCACATGCGGCTTGACTAACTTTTACATAAAAGGAAAATTATACGTCTGTTAAAAAAGCGCATCGCAAAGCAATTTGTTCTGAAAATAAAAGAGTATTTAAATAAAACCAGACCAAAGGTAGATGAAGGTTTAAGATCTTCAGATGTGATTCCTTTAATTCAGTCATGAAAAGAAAGTGAGTGAGCCAATCAACATACAGAACAGGCCTGTGTGTCAGTCTCAGTGAAGGAGGCGTGGCCTGTGTGTCAGTCTCAGTGAAGGAGGTGTGGCCTGTGTGTCAGTCTCAGTGAAGGAAGCGTGGCCTGTGTGTCAGTCTCAGTGAAGGAGGTGTGGCCTGTGTGTCAGTCTAAGTGAAGGAGGTATGGCCTGTGTGTCAGTCTCAGTGAAGGAGGTGTGGCCTGTGTGTCAGTCTCAGTGAAGGAGGTGTGGCCTGTGTGTCAGTCTCAGTGAAGGAGGTGTGGCCTGTGTGTCAGTCTCAGTGAAGGAGGCGTGGCCTGTGTGTCAGTCTCAGTGAAGGAGGTGTGGCCTGTGTGTCAGTCTCAGTGAAGGAGGCGTGGCCTGTGTGTCAGTCTCAGTGAAGGAGGCGTGGCATGTGTGTCAGTCTCAGTGAAGGAGGTGTGGCCTGTGTGTCAGTCTCAGTGAAGGAGGTGTGGCCTGTGTGTCAGTCTCAGTGAAGGAGGTGTGGCCTGTGTGTCAGTCTCAGTGAAGGAGGCCTGGCTTGTGTGTCAGTCTCAGTGAAGGAGGCGTGGCCTGTGTTTCAGTCTCAGTGACGGAGGCGTGGCCTGTGTGTCAGTCTCAGTGAAGGAGGCCTGGCTTGTGTGTCAGTCTCAGTGAAGGAGGCGTGGCCTGTGTTTCAGTCTCAGTGACGGAGGCGTGGCCTGTGTGTAAGTCTCAGTGACGGAGGTGTGGCTTGTGTGTCAGTCTCAGTGAAGGAGGTGTCGCCTGTGTGTGTCAGTCTTATCAAAGGAGGTGTGGCCTGTGTGTCAGTCTCAGAGAAGAAGGTGTGGCCTGTGTGTCAGTCTCAGAGAAGAAGGTGTGGCCTGTGTGTCAGTCTCAGAGAAGAAGGTGTGGCCTGTATGTCTGTCTCAGTGAAGAAGGCATGGCTTGTGTCTCAGCAAAGGAGGTGTGGTCTCTGTCAGTCGCAGTTGAGGAGGCCTGGTTTGTGTGTCAGTCTCAGTGAAGGGGGTGTGGCCTGTGTGTCAGTGTAAGTGAAGGAGGTGTGGCATGTGTGTCAGTCTCAGGGAAGATCTTCATCAATCATCTTCATCAATCATCATTTAACGATGCGTCTCCTGCATGTTCCAACCGTATCATGCCCTTTAAAGCCCCAGCATGCATTTTAATCCACAGGTTTATGTAGGCTAAAAGCTAAGAATAGCGCAGGGCCGAACGTTCTGCTGTCCACGCTGTTGTCCTGTTTAGCTCCAGTCTTGTGTGTTCTCTTTCCCTCAAGCTTAACACTAATGAGAACTCGGCTGTTTTAATGTTTCATGAGGAGCCCTTTGAATTTTTTAAGGTGTTGAGAGTAATTGTTGTGTAATCACACGCCATTTCCTCAATTATTCATCAGCGAGGATATACAGAGACACGTTAGAGGAGGTAGAGAAGGAAGGAGTGATGGTTGGAGATGGAGAGGAGACGGTGATGGATGCATCGTTGAATCGACCTTCAAACTCTTTTATAAAAAATAAATGCTGTAAATGAATGAAAGCTGGCAGTGGCACATTAGCATTTTCTAAATGAGGCTGTTGATGGATTCCTCTGGATTCTGATTAGTCTGACGTTAGTCCTACGGTTTCTATAGCAACGGCTCATTCACAACAACTTGTATGGCTCTGCTGGTAAATAATAAATAGAATAAAAATAGTAGAAACGGTGAAGAGGAAAGAGCCGGAGTTTTGTAGAAAGCATATTTTTAACAACATCTTCAGGACAGGAGAAAAATAAAGCGAGAGAGAAAATAAAAAGAAGGAATTTTATTTCTATGATGTAAATTGTAATTTTTGTTAAATTTCTGAGGTAAAAGAGGAATAAATCAGTTTTATTTGAAAATAATCATCTTCAGAATACTAGCTCTTGGTGGATTTGATATTTTCTCCAGTGTGTCAATGTGCTAATGGTCTCATTAACGTCTTTCACTGTTTTTAACAATGCTCTCTTTAACATTTTACACTCTAACACTTAATGGCCTGCCGTCAGCCGGCGCCAATACGCTCCCTCTCTTATTTCTCCGTATTTCAAACCTGGCTGAAAGTTCCAGACCTTTGCCCTTATTGGATTTTCCATTAGCGCGCGACACTGCTAGCTGTCTCTGACTGAAGATTCATTTCCATCTTTATGGGTCCCTCCGCCGTACCCCATGGTGCCTGCTGTCGTGTTAGACCTTAAACTAGAGCTTTAATATATTCTTAAACCAAGATCTACAGTAGGATTTGGTAGCATATACACAATTTGTATGATAAATGATAAATGATAAAGAATTTCCCAATTGGAAAAACAAAAAAATGCCTCCAAACTAGAAATTCCTGTCATGTCCATGTGGCAGTTCACACATCAACATGCAAACTAAATTAAAATGAAAAGCCATGCACATTAAATAAGTCCATAGCTACATTACACACAGAAAATATACAACATATTACACTATAAGAAATATTTTACATAGTATAGATTCTGTTTCCATTATTTACACATTTCTCAATAGTCTACTATATATTATTATATGTTTATTATTTTTCATTATATTCTACTTACTGATGTTTAAATTCAAACAAACAAAGAACCTTGATCTAAACTTTACAAACACACTTCAATGGAGGCGTCTCGGTTTATTTCTCCACTGGTTTCGGCAGCTTTAACACACAGAGGACAAAAATAATTGTTCTTAACATCTCCTCCATCTCGCAGTTCCACTCCACACCCTTGGAGGTCTCCACTCCTCAGTCATCACAGCTTTCACCTCCTACTCATTCATTTCCTCATTCATTTCCTCATTCACTTCCTCATTCACTTCCTCATTCATTTCCTCATTCATTTCCTCATTCACTTCCCAAACTCCGCCAGAGGGATGCACTTATTTCCAGGGGATTCAGAACAGCGTAACAGATGTTGCGTCATCGGGTAGGCGTGGCCTATTTGATAATCTAACTCTAACCTTAACCCTAACCATAACCGTAGTTTTTGGTTGTTTATTTGTTTATTTGTTTTCTAAAATAAATCTACCTGTATGACTGTTTTGTCCTTTGTAGGTTTGCTCTTTTTCTTGAAAGAGGGCGTTTTTCCAAGACCTCCGGAAACACACCCACTTTACGTCGTGGTAACGAAACCCCTGGAATTTAGTGAATGCCCTCTGCCAGATGCTTCCTTCGAGGGATGCACTTATTTCCAGGGATTTCAGAACAACGTAACAGATGTTGCGTCATCGGGTAGGCGTGGCCTATTTGATCATCTAACTCTAACCCTAACCCTAACCATAACCGTAGTTTTTGGTTGTTTATTTGTTTTCGAAAACAGCTTAAATGTAAGATAATAAAGCTTAATAGATATAAAATATCAAATCTACCTGTATGACTGTTTTGTCCACCATTATCCATCGTAGGTTTGCTCTTTTTTATAAAAGAGGGCGTTTTTCCAAGACCTCCGGAAACACGCCCACTTTACGTCGTGGTAACGAAACCCCTGGAATTTAGTGAATGCCCTTCCTCGATCCTGCGTGCTTCGCCTCCTGACCCAGAAATCCAATTCACCATGTTTCAAGAAATACTAATTCAAATATTTCTTAAAATGTTGTAAAATTAGATCAAAACAAGGAAAGAAAGGCTTTTGAATCAAAGATGCAGATGTACGTTTACACGTGTCGTAAGTCTGAAACACTGAAGCAGATTTTAATATTTAATTGTAAAATAATTACTTATAAGAGCTTAACTTACTGTTTGCTAACAATCGTTAAATCCAGCGACAGGTTTTATTTCCACTGTACAATCATCTGACTGAGATTAACTCTCGCTCTCATCAAACGTTTCAGATAGCTGATGGTAGCTAAGCTAAGGAGCTACTCAATTCTGTGTTTCTGTAGTTGACTAGCTTCGCTAAAGGAGCATTATTTGGATTAATATTTGGGGAGAAGGGGAATGCATGAACCTTTTTCTGAAAGCACTTAGTAAGTAACCTAATAGCTAGTCGTAATAGTGTCTGTAGTGGACTAGCTTCGCTAAACTAGCCTTGTTGAGATAAACGGTTGTGGTGATTGTGGTGATTTCCTGCTTTAGCATCAAAGCTGTAATGTTCTCTAAAATCCTGATAAAATGCTTCTACAAGAAAAGGAGCTAAACCTTAGCATGAACCTTGCTTAAAGAATCACTTCTTGTTTTTTTTCTCCTCTGTACTTGTCAGAGCTCCCCGGTGCTTGTTAGCATTAGTTCCTGCCCAATTCGACGAGGGGGAAGAAAAAACAATTCATTTCAGCTCACACACGGCACCTGAGGGAGCGCCGCTGACGAGAGCAAAGTAAACACGCTAGCCTGCAGTTTGTCTGTGCGTTAGCCAAGTCGAGCCTCTCTCCGGCTGGTGTGGGCTCTCGCCACACGCTAACGTTCCAAGAGAAGCGCTGCTAATGCAGTGGGACACGAAGTTCGGGTCCAAGCTGGAGCTCGGGAGGCGTTAGCACCTGTCCTCTCTGCCTCTAATGGCCTTGCTGGCACACGCTCCTGAATCCTACAGCCTCTTGTCAGCAATTAGCCACCTGTGTGGCTATGCAGAGCCATGTGATATCTCTCTCTCACACACACACACACACACACACACACACACACACACACACAAAGTGTTCGATACACAGACACAACAGTTATTCAGGGTCTTGTCAACTACATCCGCATATGCTAACAAGCTTCCTGTTTAGCATACGCTGATTTTTATCCATGCTTCAAATTAAAATCCGCTGTTTAAACCCTGCAGTAATACCATAACGACTCGTCATCCAGAAAGTCACTGATTAATAGTGATGCTCTTCATTTCGGGTAATTTGGATCCTGGATGTGGAAACCCGAGGCCAGTGTTGGACACGTTCCCTCGCTCGGCTCTTATGGTTTTATTTAATCTACGAGGCTGCTGGAAGAAACTGAAGCTAAACTGCTGTGATGCTGAGGTTTATTTCTTTTTCTTCCCATTATCCTGTGAAGTACTTGTTAGCGTTTGGTATATTATGTAATATATCATTTTCATCTTTCATCTCGGATTAAAATGAGACTCGTGGAATCTGATCCTTTATGCTACGTGAGGGCTAAGCTAACAGCAGCAGTTATAAATAAACCCGTGCACTAGTGCTTCATCCTCAGGGTTCTGCTGGACTCAGAGCTTTATGTTATAGCAGCTATAAACGGTCACACTAGTGACAACCGAGAAACAGCTTCAGCTCTGACAGAGACGACACACTGACACTGGAGACTTCTTCTGTACCTGCTACATTTTAAGAAAACAACAGAAATCGATGAATATCTGTAAATGTCCCTGTGAAGGAGCTGTTGCCATAGAAACCATAACATACTGGCATGCTGAATGACCCTGAGACTCGCTGTGCTGGTTCTAGAAGATCAAATTCAATGGGCCAGTACAAGTAGGATAGCTGAGGAACGTGTGTGTGTGTGTGTGTGTGTGTATTTGTATTTGTGTGTGTGTGTGTGTGTGTGTGGGTGTGTATCTGTATTTGTGTGTTTGTGTGTGTGTGGGTGTGGGTGTGGGTATGTATCTGTATTTGTGCGTGTGTGGGTGTGGGTGTGGGTATGTATCTGTATTTGTGTGTGTGTGTGTGTGGGTGTGGGTATGTATCTGTATTTGTGTGTATGTGGGTGTGTGTGTGTGTGTGTATGTGGGTGTGTATGTGTATGTGTGTGTTGTGTGTGTGTGTGTGTGTGTGCTCAGCGTGTACAGAGCAGTGTTGTTTGTCCTGTGGTGAAGCACAGCAGGGATTTCCGTACAGCTGATGGATTACGCTGGCAGTTCAGTCGATCCTGTTCTGGAAGCCGTCTAATACTCCTCCAGCAGCATGGATGTGAAATCAACCTTCATGGCTGCAGTGCGTCTTAACACACACACATGCGCGCACACACACACACACACACACGCACACGTATCGTCTGTGAACGTTTCTCTTCTGCCCGACTCTGAGCTCGTCATCACCAACACGACACAGTAGACATGAGAGATGTTTCTTTCAGACAGTATAGAAAGTTAGAGTAAGTTAGATTTACGAGATTTATCCGTAAATATTTGTTTGCTAATTCCAGCTGATTAAAAAAATATTAAAAAATATTTTCCGCTGCCAAATTGTGTTTTTATTTTATACATAATTTGTGTAACTTTGATATAATTCATTATAATTATTAGATATTAAATTAGATAAATGTTTGATTAAATAAAATTCTATTTTTAATGACTATTAATTACAAATATTTACATTTACGGCATTTAGCAGACACCCTAATCCAGTGACTTACAACTGAGCAACTGAGGGGTAAAGGCCTTGCTCAGGGGCCCAGCAGTGGCAGCTTGGTCCTGGGGTACGAACCCATGACCTTCTGATCAGTAGTCCAACACCTTAACCACTGAACTACCACATCCCACAATATATCCCAAATATTCTCTCCTGTGTGAACCCTTTCATCATTTTAAAAAAATAAAAAATTTGTATTTTCATTATAAAAATTATATTATATAATAATTCTAATTTTCATTCATCTTCTACCGCTTATCCAAACTACCTCGGGTCACGGGGAGCCTGTGCCTATCTCAGGCGTCATCGGGCATCAAGGCAGGATACACCCTGGACGGAGTGCCAACCCATCACAGGGCACACACACACACACACTCTCATTCACTCACACACTCACACACTACAGACAATTTTCCAGAGATGCCAATCAACCTACCATGCATGTCTTTGGACCGGGGGAGGAAACCGGAGTACCCGGAGGAAACCCCCGAGGCACGGGGAGAACATGCAAACTCCACACACACAAGGTTTTATTTCCTTCTTCCTCATATTTGAGCTCTGAACACTAAGAGCTTCCAGTTGACATCAGGATTAGCAGACATACTAACAATACTATCTGATGATGCAGGATGTGTGTCATTAATCCAGATGTTGGCTGCTGCAGTCAGAAAGACAAGAACTGTAAGACGTTTCTCTAGAAGTACAGCAGGAAGTCAAGGAGATGAACTGTTTCATCTCTTTTTCAGCAGAGGAACTAATGTGCAGTTTGACATCTCTATCGCCTTGAGATGTTCACCTTCGTCAACATAGCGGGGCTCAAAACCCTGGTTAATGTAGATATGGATAGATATCACATGGTGAGCTATTAGCACTAACGGTAACCATGGAGACAGACAGAGGAGCAGGCTAGAATAAACTCATTATTGAAATTAGTTTAATAACAAGGTAGGACATTACTCATATTCATTTAAGATGGTCAACTATGTTGTTTTTTTCTGTTGCACACACACACACACACACGCACACACACACACACACACACACACACACATCATCATCATCAGGAGAGAAGAAGGTTGAATTGTAAGCTGCTGAAAAGCCAACCGCAGAGTATTGATTTAGAGAGAGAGGGAGTTTGAAGGCTGCAGGTCATCTCTTTATCTCTCAGGAGAGAAATGTAAAACACACACACACACACACACACACACACACACAGAGTCAGGCCTAGACCCCTGAGAAGTGAAGCTACGAGTCTTATATAGCTAACAGAAGTCTGTTTTCATTACGAATTTATTCTGGTTAATAAATGGTGTATACACACACACGCACACACACACACACATACACACACTGAAATGATAGGTGTGCTCATTTTAATTGTCTTGTGGCAACATTCCAACTTAAACCCCCACCTCCACACACATTCCTAGCCTGTGTGTGTGTGTGTGTGTGTGTGTGTGTGTTTGTCTGTCTGTGTGTGTGTTCATGCCACTAAGTGTGTGATGTAACCCCAATGTAAGCACCACTATGAGCTAAGAAGTTGTGACGCAATGTGCCATTACATTTATTCCAATTAAAAATAAAACGAATAATAATAATAAAGAGGAAGAAGAAGAAAAACTAGAAGACGAAGACAGAAGTAGAATAAAATAAAATAAAAATGTTTTATTTTAATGTCTGATATATTGGTGAGATTAATGAACAAATAGGGACCGTAACAGGAAGCTGTGACCATATAAGGATAGTGGGGTGTAGAAGGGACTAAGTTAATTATTTGGGGATAATAAGATGTGATGATGAGGATGATGATGATGATGATGATGATGATGATGATGATGATGATGATGATTGTGGTTCATTATGTCATCGTATTAATCAGCTTCATCAGAAGGATGACTTTTTTGGAAATGATGTAAAACAAGAAGTATAATTTATTAATTTATTATAATTATAATTTATTAATTATGATATTTACATTGACAGCATGTGACAGACTCACTTATCCAGAGCGACGTACAAAAGTGTTTAAGTCTCTATCATTGGTCACATTAACTCTGGGTCACCAGGTTACAGACTGATACCAGGAGTCTAAACACTGTTCAAAGTGTTTTTTGCTAGTTGAAGTGTTTCCTGAATAAGTAGGTCTTCACTCTGTGTATGAAGACATCCAGTGACTCAGCTGTTCGGACCTCTAGGGGAAGTTCATCCCATCACCTCGGTGCAGAACAGAAAAGAGTCTTGTAGTAAACTTACCTCTTACCCTGAGAGACGGTGGGACCAGTGGAGCAGTGCTGTAGATCTGAGGGTGTGAGGTGCAGTGTGAGGAGTGATGAGGGCTTTGGGGTAAGAGGGAGATGGTCTGGTTTTGGCTTTGTAGTCCAGCATCAGTGTTTAAACCTGATGTGTTCAGCTACAGGAGCCGGTGGAGGAGCACAGCAAAGAGGTGGTGTGGAGAACTTAGGCAGGTTGAAGATCAACCTATCAACTCTTCCAAACCTATCCATCCATCCATCCATCCATCCATCTGTCTGTCCATCTATCTGTCTCTCTGTCCATCTGTTTGTCCATCTGTCTGTACCCTGGCGAATTCATTCACCAAGGATCCCACCAACCAAAATCATCCATCCATCCAATTAATGTTAATATAATATTAATAATATATTAGAGAAAAGGAAGAAGGGTTTGGATATGAAGTTAACTGGTGTGAGAGTCGAGGATGAGGAGGATAGAGTTAGGTGGAAACAGATGATTCGCTGTGGAGACACCTAACCAGAAAAGACCACAGAAGACTTTAATATGCTACATTTTGTGGTATCAGACTGACAGTAGTTTCAGCTCAGAAAACAATATCAAAGTGTGTGTATGTGATTTGTGTGTGTGTGAGAGAGAGAGAGAGAGCGTGTGTATGTGTGTGTGTTTTGTGTGTGTGTGTGTGTGTGTGTGTGAAAGAGAGAGAGAGCGTGTGTATGTGTGTGTATGTGTTTTGTGTATGTGTGTGTGTATGTGTATGTGTGTGTGTGTATGTGTGTGTATGTGTTTTGTGTGTGTGTGTGTGTATGTGTGTGTGTGTGTGTGTGTGTGTGTGTGTGTGTGTGTGTGTGTATGTGTGTGTGTGTATGTGTGTGTATGTGTGTGTGTATGTGTGTATGTGTTTTGTGTGTGTG